>NC_068318.1:31226264-31233764 GCF_025860055.1 Xyrauchen texanus
CAATTAAATGAAATAAACATCTGAAATATGTCTGTGTGTAATGAATGAATATAATATCCAAGTTTCACTTTTTGAATGGAATTACTGAAATAAATAAACTTTTTGATGATATTCTAATTATATGACCAGCACCTGTAACGAACAACTATTATTACAAGTGCAACATATCTCAATGTGCATCTTTAACTGCACTTTCTCACTGTAACAATTCTTGGTTCATTCATGATGAGTTTGATGTGCAATTGTAGTGTGCTCCCTTAAAATGCACATTGCTTTCCAACCAAAGTGAATAACTGGGTCTGTAAACAGACGCCCATATGACTTGTGTGCACAGAAAAGGTTAGCAAGCGATTTTATCACACTAAAATCATGTTAACACACATATTGTTTACGTCTTGTCTAAACAGGAAAACCAATCGATCAGTTTGAAAAACTAAAGCGTACTACGTATTAACAGCCTGAAGAAAAACCGTGCTGATTTTGGTGAACGTAGTTTGCAAGCTCTGGGTGGGATTGAAGTCGGAGATATTTAATCCTCCGCTATGGGACAAACCATAAGGGTGAATGGTTAGAAAAGTATATAGCAAACGGAGTACGAAACAGGCTGAACATTTCTGCTGAGATTGGTGGATGTCCGGGCTGGACTGGTAATCTGGCATACCGGGCATTTTCCCGGTGGGCCGACGCACCTTGGGGCTGATCAGGGGCGGACTGTCCATCGGGAGAACCGAGCGGGCCGGCCGCGAAGCGGGCTGAATGGGCCACGATAAGCTAAAAAGAGCCGTCGCATTATGCAGAACGGACCACAAAAGGTTCACCGCAGTTCTTCTATCTATTTCGGCTGTCTCAATTTCTTCCGTCTCTTTATATAATCTCAGACTGACACGATGTTCAGTGGGGGCCATGACGTTGTTGCAACTTGCATGTGCAAAACTGATGTTTGGGAGACTAATATGTATTTTTCCTATTGACACACTAAAGCCGAAGACATAAATAACCATCTTAAGACAATGTTTTTGTGCAACATCATAAGTGCCTAAAACATGTGCACAGTACTGTAGAGTTACTGACATCCAGCGTAAACACTTTCCTATGCACAGCATTAGTTTTGATGACCCAATGTCATTGCAACAGAAATAAATCAACTAAACGAACACACCTGATTACGATACACTGGTTCTTGGGTCCCGCGGCCAGACGTCCCAGCATGGACTGATACGCTCTGTCCGCCACAGCAAATATATGAGGGGGTAAAGACCTCTTCTCGTGACATTTATACCTCTCCGATACCTGTGTTGAGATTTGGGTCAGAATATCAGCTCAGTTATTGATTCTGAACTAGTTTTCAATGCTCAAATATCTTTCTAAACTCTTTTCAGCTAAAGAAACACATGATGTCAGTTCTTACCTCCTTTTCATAGATTGAAAGATACTTAAATGGGTTAATAGCCACCAGGATGTCTCCTATATAGGTCTGAAAATATATAGAAATGTTGACAATCACTCAATGTGAGAGCTCTCTTACAGCTTCAACAGTTCTCTCAATAATGTCTGGGAATATTCAGGCAGGGTAGTTGATATAAAAAATACTTTTAAGGAGGTTGACATGTCCTGCAGTGTGACATGCAGTACTCCCATCTAAAACACTTTTATAATTACTATGACGTCATAATGACCGAGAGTCCGCATGGAATATTAGAACTTTTAAAAATGCATTTGCCTTTTTATAATCTCCACATAAATAAACCCTAGATACCTTGGCAGACATTATTTATCATATTTACTCACGTAAACGTGACTGTGTGTGAAGCGTCCAGTCAAAACTTCCAGCAAAGTTTTCTCGTCCAGTTCGGAGAGATTCGCCAGATCATCGGGAAGATTTTCCTCCATGAATCCTCTATAAATGTCACACTTGAACCTGCTAGAATATCACAGAACAACAGCTCGTGCTTATAATCCACGACGTTCAGTATCAGTCTCTCTCTCTCTCTCTCTCTCTCTCTCTCTCTCTCTCTCTCTCTCTCTCTCTCTCTCTCTCTCTCTCTCTCTCTCTCTCTCTCTCTCTCTCTCTCTCTCTCTCTCTCTCTCTCTCTCTCTCTCTCTCTCTCTCTCTCTCTCTCGGAATAGCACACTACCTGAATACATGCTTAACCACACAGACTTACAAACAGACTGATCTATCTGAACACACCCTTCATCTCCCATTGGTCAAACCAGCAGATAGTCCCGCCCCAAACTCACACCATTGGTTGAGCCGAAATTGTTGCGTTGGGCTGGAGGGGTCGCTCAAAACAAACAGAGGAATGATGAATATGCCACAGAGCCACAGTGTTTACACTTTTTGGGGGGAAATCAACCTACAAATGTTTTACTTATAATTGCCTCTGCATATTAAGCTGGGATAGGAGAAAGTATGGAGACTGTGATGACGCGTTTCTGCCTTATTTAGCGGCGTAAATCTAATAAATCTAGGGATTTTCTCCCCAATTTGGGACGCCCAATTCCCAATGCGCTCTAGGTCCTCGTGGTGGCGTAGTGACTCGCCTCAATCCGGGTGGCGGAGGACGAATCTCAGACAGTCAATCCGCGCATCTTACTGATGCTTGTTGAGCGCATTACTTTGGAGACGTAGCCCGTGTGGAGGCTTCACGCTATTCTCCGCCGCATACAATGACAACTTACCACGTGCCCTATTGAGAGCAAGAACCACTAATCGCGATCACGAGGAGGTTACCCCATGTGACTCTACCCTCCCTAGCAACCGGGACAATTTGGTTGCTAAGGAGACCTGGCTGGAGTCACTCAGCACGCCCTGGATTCGAACTTGCGACTCCTGGTGTGGTAGTTAGCGTCTTTTAAATGTTTTTTTTTTTTTTAGGAACACATTCCTATTGCCTGAAAGACATCACTAAAATAAGTGTTTAAAAATACCTCACCAGTTTCTGTGACAGTATTCTCTGCAAACATCAAACTAAAATTAGGCCGCTGTGTTTTCATCAGCCAATCAGAAGACTTTGATTTGCCTTTGGCCTGTCAATCATTTTGCACGTTCTCAGAGTGTAGTAATTGATGCGGATCATTCAGATTTAATGAAATATTCAGATTCGTCCGTTCATGACGTTATTTTGCTACTGTTGTGTTTGACAACCATGAGAAGATCCATTATTAATGCTCTACTGCTCGGTGACAGTCTCAAAGCCCCAACTGTGTCATTGAGGGGCGGGGTATTTGAAAGAGGGGGCGTGTCTAACTCAACAGCTCAGTCTCGTGGAAGTTCCAGAATGACTAAAATCGCTGATTTCTTAAAGGATATGTTTGGAGTGGAATACTAGCATACTTTAATTTTTTTAAGAAATAATCAAAAATAAAAACATAGTTTTTGAAAAACTATGGAATCTACACAATAATAAAAACAACATTATGGCAGTACTTCACAGCATTTTTTTTATATGTTAACATTTATTATATTTTCTATATTATTATACCTGTTATATTATATAACATACATGCAGTATAAAACAATATAACAAATATAATAAATGTTAATGTTAATATTATTTGATATTTAAAATATACATTTATTGTTATTTTATTTCTCTATTTATTGTCTGGTTGTTTTTTATTAATATATTTTTGTGTTAGAATTTTTATACATAGTTCTGTAATATTATTTTTATTTTTTTACTCTTTGCTCGCGTCATCTTGGACTTGTTTTTTTTTGGACAGTGACATCTAGTGGTGTGGATGCAGCATCATTCAAAATCACTAGTTCTCAGTTACAGATGCCATTGTAGAAATTCCCTGTTTACAATCAGCCATGATTCATTTAATCCATGAGTGAAAGTGTCCAATAACAAGACGGTTACTTAAGATTGGGATTAATGGGGCTTTTCCACAGCACGGTACAACTCGACTTGACTCTGCTCGCTTTTTGGGGGGGTTTTCCACTGAGGATGGTATCTGGTACTTTTTTTAGTACCACCTCGGTCGAGGTTCCAAGCGAGCCGAGCCGATACTAAATGTGACATCAAAACCCTGCAGATCACTGATTGGTCAGAGAGAATCGTCACTACCAGAGTCACCGGATTCGCGACACGGGACATCAACCCGCTAGTTTAAAAGTTAGCAACAGTGATAGCGGTATAATTTGTTCACGCGACTTTCGAATTGTACAAAGAAACGGCTGTGCGCAAAACGACACCGTGGTCAATAAATGAGGCGCAGACGTTCCTCTTGTTAGCGGAAATGACGCGAAATGAAAAAGTCTTTCAGGACTTCACGGCTACCACCGGACCTACCAAACAAGTGTAAGGAAAAGTAAAAAGAACTTAAAAGTGACTACAGAACCATCAATGAAAAGTGGAGGTGGTTCGACCAAATGGACGCTATCTACACCGGCAAGCAATGGGAGGGAGAGTGCCCTGGACTGGCGTTGATCCACGGTGGAGGATGGTATGTTTTGTTACGTTATCTCTATACTCCGCTTGAAAGCTTCACTTTATTTAGTTTAGCAGCTACTGGAAGCTTCTAAAACAACCAGGACAATTGAACTGTTACACTTGTGTAAAATCACCATGCAACAACTGCTTTACGCAGCACAATGAGCTAGTAGCTAACAGCTAGCGCTAGTGTTATTGTTATTGTTTATGGTCAGTAATGTTTGTGTCGCATTTAAGATGATGTCACGGCGGTAGAGGCGGCGCAACTATGGCGATCAGCCTATAATCCCGCCCACACTGAGGCGGCACTAAACCGCAGTGGAAAAGCAAGCTCAGAAAAGTTAAGCGAGTCGAGTCGATCCGTAACGTGCTGTGGAAAAGTGCCATAAGTGAGTAGTATTCAGCTGGTCATGTGATTCTAAAATGGCAGCCCCCATGAGGGCACCCCTGCCCCACATAGAATAAAACAGCTTAGTTATGCATTAAAGTTGAATGATTCTTGTAAGTTTCAGGCATCTACCAGCGGTCTGTGTTTTATAGAAACAGGTCATTATAGGTGGATGATGTGCAACAGACACCTACATGTCAACTTCATGAGTCCTGCCACCTTTACTGGGAGTTATTAGTCATCTAAATCAATTAATGTATAGCAAGTCATGCAATCAGAGGAACACACACATTTACATAAGAATGTTTAGTCTTTATTACACTAATAAAACTTCTCATCACATAACAAAGACTTGTTTTCAATTAAGACATCGATACATTATTTCAGCAAGGCTGAAAAGAGTCCTCAGATTTGATCAAGTACAATAATGAACCTCATATGGTGGAACGCCCCCCCAATAAATCATGATTTTACAGCATACAGTACAGAGTCTGGTGTCCCATTCATAACTGAACTCCACTAGTCAGTAAAAATCATTTGAATTATGAACACTAAATATGCATTGATGTATACCCGTTTTTCTATCACTTTTGAGACATGACTGGTATAAATGTAAAAAAACAAAAGCACTAATGACATACAGTATATGTACAGACAGGATGTTGTCACAGTGTCTAGTTCAATTCAATATCAGATGTCGGCACTTGCTTCCTATCGGCCTTCTTGCTCTTCCTAAAAGTGAAAAGATGCATTCATTTAAACAAGTCGAGGGTTTAAAGATTGCATACGGACAAATGACTATTCCAGAAGTTTGCTTTTTTATCACCTCCATCTGTTGATACTTACTTACGAAGCACAAACATCACAATAGCAGAAATGACCGCGCCAGCGAACACAAGACCGCCCAAAACGCCAACGATCAGCCCTGACAGAGGACACATACAGTACCCGTTACTGAAGTGTTTATGGACCCGTGACACATTCATTGACACGTTTAAATATACCGATGAGACGAGTGCACACATTATGACATCATACAGGAAAAGAATGCATCACTTTACCTGCATTAACAGTTTTCTGATCAGGGTTTGGAGCATCGTCAGCACCCAGGAGTCTTCCAGATTTAGCTGTGAAAATAAATAAACGATGTGAATAATGATTTCAAGACGGTGAGAAGGGACCGACTCCTGGTGCACGACACAAGAACAGTAAGTTATGACACTGTATTGATAAAGGATATCTGTATATGATATATCTGTATTAAAAATGAATTTATTACACGGCTGGATTATTTAAACGAACCGCAATAAAGATAAAAGGTGATAAAAATGGTGAAAAGCCAAAATGAAATTAGTGACCAGTTGTAGTATCTAAAATATACATTTGCTCTTATCTACATATAGATATACATAAATATGAACCTAAAATTGTGATGTTGTGAAACGCAAAAAAGTCACTATCATTATATTTGATTATAATATTATTATGCATTTTATTTGATTATTCATATATCACGAATTGAACCTAAAATCGACATTTGTGACATCATTACATGATTCCTTCAAGTTTAAAGAAGTAAAAAGCAGAAACAATTCAGTTCTGCCAACATTGAATGAGGTTAGTTTAACATGACATTGAATATATTATGTTAATTTGTTCTCAGTTCAAACAGGTCAAACGAATGCCATAGCTTGTGTAAATATTATTTATAATAGTTTATCATCTTCACAATGCATCATTATGTATCCTCAAGCAGAAAACCCTGTTGTATTTATTCACTAATTTGAGTATATTTCACCAGTAAATAAAATAAGTACGTTTTACTTCATTTTTCAAAGTTGGTGTTCCAAGCATGAATAATTAATGAGCTTGAATGGTTTAACTGTTTGCGAATGTATTCACATGGTTTTTATTGTTAGGTTTAGTTCATTTTCAACTCAAAATTACCCATTAATGGTCAAAAAATGTATCTGGTAATTGTTGAAGGTTATGTCTTGAAGCTAAGTACATTTTTATTTATTTGTATTTATTATTTTCTCCCCAATTTGGAATGCCCATTTCCTAAAGTCCTCATGGTGGCGTAGTGGCTCACCTCAATCCGGGTGGTTAAGGACGAATCTCAGTTGCCTCCACGTCTGAGACCGTCAATACGTACATCTTATCACGTGACTTGTTGAGCGCGTTGCCACGGAGACCTAGTGGATGTGGAGGCTTCACGCTATTTTCCGCGTGCACGCACAACTCACCACACGCCCCACCGAGAGCGAGAACCACATTATAGTGACCACGAGGAGGTTACCCCATGTGACTCTACCCTTCCTAACAACCAGGCCAATTTGGTTGCCTAGGAGACCTGGCTGGAGTCACTCAGCATGCCCTGGATTCAAACTCACGACTCCAGGTGTGATAGTCAGCGTCAATACTCGCTAAACTACCCAGACCCCCATCTTATCACGTGACTTGAGCACGTTGCCACGGAGACCTAGTGCACGTGGAGGTTTCATGCTATTCTCCGCTATCCACGCACAACTCCCCACACGCCCCACCGAGAGCGAGAACCACATTATAGCGACCACGAGGAGGTTACGCCATGTGACTCTACCCTCCCTAGCAACCGGGCCAATTTGGTTGCCTAGGAGACCTGGCTGGAGTCACTCAGCACGCCCTGGATTC
>NC_068318.1:31238764-31291264 GCF_025860055.1 Xyrauchen texanus
CGAGTGCTTTAATGAGTCACAGTGGACTAGGAACCGTATCAGCAGAACAAGCAAACATCTGCGATTCTTCAAGTGACAAACTCAGAATGAGCTTTATTGCCACATTGTACACAAGTAATTTGTTTTGGTGATAGGACAAACAAGTGCACATAGAACATTACAGGTGAGACAGAATATAAAACTAGATAGATATACACTCACCTAAAGGATTATTAGGAACACCTGTTCAATTTCTCATTAATGCAATTATCTAATCAACCAATCACATGGCAGTTGCTTCAATGCATTTAGGGGTGTGGTCCTGGTCAAGACAATCTCCTGAACTCCAAACTGAATGTCAGAATGGGAAAGAAAGGTGATTTAAGCAATTTTGAGCGTGGCATGGTTGTTGGTGCCAGACGGGCCGGTCTGAGTATTTCACAATCTGCTCAGTTACTGGGATTTTCACGCACAACCATTTCTAGGGTTTACAAAGAATGGTGTGAAAAGGAAAAACATCCAGTATGCGGCAGTCCTGTGGGCTGAAAATGCCTTGTTGATGCTAGAGGTCAGAGGAGAATGGGCCGACTGATTCAAGCTGATAGAAGAGCAACTTTGCCTGAAATAACCACTCGTTACAACCGAGGTATGCAGCAAAGCATTTGTGAAGCCACAACACGCACAACCTTGAGGCGGATGGGCTACAACAGCAGAAGACCCCACCGGGTACCCATCCTCTGATGGCTACTTCCAGCAGGATAATGCACCATGTCACAAAGCTCGAATCATTTCAAATTGGTTTCTTGAACATGACAATGAGTTCACTGTACTAAAATGGCCCCCACAGTCACCAGATCTCAACCCAATAGAGCATCTTTGGGATGTGGTGGAACGGGAGCTTCGTGCCCTGGATGTGCATCCCACAAATCTCCATCAACTGCAAGATGCTATCCTATCAATATGGGCCAACATTTCTAAAGAATGCTTTCAGCACCTTGTTGAATCAATGCCACGTAGAATTAAGGCAGTTCTGAAGGCAAAAGGGGGTCAAACACAGTATTAGTATGTGTTCCTAATAATCCTTTAGGTGAGTGTACAAATCATAGTACATATAACAGAATGGCGTATTTACATGTGCAAGTGCTAATGTATGTGCAAGGTAGGGGTATGTACAGTTACATAAAGTGATTGTTTTCACAGTAGGGCAAACATGCACTACTGTGGTCACAAACAGCTAGATCATCAAAATAAAATAAATACAAAAAATACATAAAGAAAATAATATTTGCATCAAAACATCACTATGATCAAGGACATAATCCATCAATAGATTAAAGTCTCTTCCCAATATTATATCATGAGGGGTGCCAGCAGCTTGCAACATCCCTTCCAGATCTATAAAAAAGCCCTGATCATCAGCATTAGGTGCGTAAATATTAGCCAAAATCAGCCTTTGCCCCTGAATTTCAGCTAATAGAATAATGACTCTTCTTAATTTATCATTAGCATTAATCTGTTTAAGAAATTTGAATTGAAGAGGTTTACTTATCAATGTAATGACTCCCCTGCTTTTACTTGAGCCAGCACTGAAGGAAACATGTCCACCCCATATCTTCCCAAATCTTCCTGCGGGGAAAGAGGAGTTTCTTGAAAAAACACAATATCATATTTCAATTATTATGTCAAATGCATATTAACGTTTGACATAATAATTGATATAATAGAAAAAATAAATTGTGTGTCAAAAACTAAATTATAAAGGCCATATTTCAGTGTTAGTGCAACAATAAAACCCCAAACATTCCACCGAACCAAACAAACAGAAAAAAGAAAAATGTGCGCAATAACCCCACGCACGATAGTGCCAACCGGCGTCGATCCCTCTAAACTCAGAGTCTATGTACGCCTACGAGAGCCCCCGGGACAACTTAGTCCGGTGCTTCTGCACAAATTCTGTGAGGCAAAATGACATAACGGGAAATGCTTTGTAAAGCAAACTCCAGCCAATAGAAGGCACAAGCATTAATAACAAGAAGATTCATCACCAGCTGTACCGAAGGTATGTTCCTCCACAAAACAAACTCCAGCCGCACCATGATTTCCTCAGTCCAAGAACTCTATAAAAGACATCGCTTGTTGCGGGATGTGGCAGGGCGGAGGGCGGGGCCGGGTCGTGATCATACACACCCAGTCCCTTATCAGGCTAATCAAGCCTCCGAGAGGGATAAAGGTTGACTGCGGAGGATTGTGCGGGAGAGAGATAGTTTACGGACATGTCCTCCGGCATGACGTACATCCCCCCCTCTTTCCCTGGGGAGGGGCGAGAACCGGCTTGGTACAAATAATAGTTTAATATAAAACTTAAAACAGAAGACACAAACACACATGACGGACATGTCAAGACTATCTCTCTCTCCGCACAATCCTCCGCAGTCGGCCTTTATCCCTCTCGGAGGCTTGATTAGCCTCATAAGGGACCGGGTGTGTATAATCACGACCCAGCCCTGCCCTCCGCCCTGCCACATTGGCATGTAGATATTTTGTGGTCATCCTTATCACTAGCCGGAAACGTCAGTGTAAAAGCGATCTTCCGTCAATGCAAAAGTTTCTTGACGGAGTGTTATTCCACAAAACAAACTCCAGCCGCTAAGTGGAACCAACACAAAAAGAAACAAAAATGGCGCCCAGCTTCCTCAGACAGCCAAGAGGAAGTACAGCAAGTCAATCCAATCACATGAGAAACACAATAAGGCTTACTCACTCCAATGTTTTTATGAAGGACAGTGCTTGCTTGGGGCATAAAAATACTTTGTGGCCATCCTTAGTATTTATACTCAGTTTGGCCGGAAACATCAGTGCAAAAGCGATCTTCCGTTGATGTAAAATTTTCTTGCATTCCTTGAATCGATCACATTTCTCTCGTCGAATTCGCAAAGTCTGGGAACAAGAAAATTTTGCGATTCTTCCAAGAAAGCTTTCGTTTGCTCCACACGTAGCATAACACAAGATCTTTATCGGATGATCTCAGGAATTAGGCCAGGATTGATCGAATCCTGTCTCCCTCAGCCGATCTGCGATCCGGGACTCTGTGAGCTTACTCGATTTCCAGCTTATGGCCTGTTATGTCGAGCAGACTCGGGAATCTCTGCCCTCCTCATCCTCAGGAATTCCAACAATTCGAATGTTATTCCTGCGGCTCCTATTCTCAAGATCTTCAAGTTTTTCAAGAATGTGTTACAAATCAACTTTGTTCGCGAGTGGATTATCAGATAATTCCCTCTCCGATGACTCCAGTTAATCGATCCCCTTCTCAACATCTGGAACTCTTGTAACCAACTCAGAGAATTTTGTTTCCATCGGCGTAATCTTAAGACGTATTGCAGAGAGAAATTCTAAATTCTAAACAAGCTCTCCTATAAAGCACATTTAAAAACAACCATGGTTGACCAAAGTGCGGTACAAGGTAAATGGGTATTGCAGGAAAATAAAACGTAAAAAGTAGATAAAAATACAATATAAGAAGATAAAACAGGTCACAATAATTAAAGAGTTTTGAAAGCCAAAGAGAATAAATATGACTTTAGAGCAGACTTGAAGGTTGAAATTGAGGAAGCTGATCTAATATGTAGAGGTACTTTACATTTATGCATTTGGCAGACGCTTTTATCCAAAGCGACTTACAGTGCACTTATTACAGGGACAATCCCCCCGGAGCAACCTGGAGTTAAGTGACTTGCTCAAGGACACAATGGTGGTGGCTGTGGGGATCAAACCAGCAACCTTCTGTTTACCAGTTATGTGCTTTAGCCCACTACGCCAGCACCAGTACCTAGACATTTGCTAATGACCAGCAACATGGCAGGACCATCAGTGTAAATAATTAGTTTAAGGAAAGTAGGCGGAATAACATCCTGGGTACATATTGTTGGTTTTATGTGACCAACAATTTCCCTACATAAGCCCAAGTCAATAGTCTCAGACCAAGTGAGTCATCTGAGATCTTAAAGTTGTAATCTTCTCTATAAAAAAAACTTTCTAAAATGTTCAGAGAGAGACAGAAGGCTCAAAAAGGATGCAGCTTTCTGAAACATGTTGTAGGAGTTATTTAAGATTTTATATGAAACCTGCAGCCAGTCCTTTTTCCATTTTTCCATTTATGTTCAGCGAGTCTGCAAGCCTGTCCGAATGAGCGTGTAGTATCATTATGCCAGGGTACTGGCACGGGGTTATGATTTTTTAAACCTTAAGGGCGCAATAGAGTTCATGATATCGTCACAGGTGAAATGTTCATCTGCATCCATATTATGCAGAGTAGAGTCCATTTCCAGAGATTTGCATACTTCCTGAGAAGTAGTTGAAAACTCTTCTCTGGAGCATGGAGTGAGAGAGCGGGATAGACGTGCCAGTGATGGATTTTTCAGGGTTCGGCCAGCAAAGGGAACAGAGAAAAGCACAGGCCTGTGGTCAGAGAAGGTTTCACAGCTGATTTCTATTTCAGAGATTGAAAAACCACGAGTTAAATTTAAATCCAATGTGTGACATTGAGTGTGTTTGAGACCAGGTACCCATTGAGCAAAGTCAAATGACTCAATTAGATTAAGAAAGTCAGTAGTGTATGATTTGGAGGCTCAACATACATGAATGTTGAAATCACCCAAGAGCAATATTTTTTCATGCCTGGTAACTAAATCCCCTATAAATACAGCAAACTCACTTAGAAAGTCCTTGCTTTGGTGAGGTGGACGATATATTAGAGTTATAACAATGGGGTTTACTAAGAAAATTGGAAGATTTGCACCTCACAACTGTGATATATGCCTATAGGTAAAGGTTGACAATGAAAAGTGTCTTTAAAAGCAGTCACAAGACCTCCATGTCCAGACAAACATGGGGAGTTTAAGAAATTACAACCATGAGGCACCAATTCCGAAAAAGGTAATAGCGTCTGCCAAATGCATAAATGTAAATGTAAATAATAGGGTGCAGCCATCAATGTAAACCATCCAGTGAACGCTGACCAGGACTGAGTCGATGGACGAACCCAGATCTCACTCTGGAGACATACAGGTCTTGGAGGGTGGGTAAGGGGGCACCAATAATCCTCTCATATTTCTCCTGAAGTCCACTATCATCTCCACTGTTTTGAGTGTGTTCAGCTCAAGGTTGTTGTGACTACACCAGACAGCCAGCTGATTAACCTCCCATCTGTATGCAGACTTGTCACCATCGCGGATGAGGCCGATGACTGTGGTGCTGTCTGCAAACTTCAGGAGCTTGACAGTGGGGTCTTTTGCAGTGTAGTCATTCATGTACAGGTAGAAGAGCAGTGGAGAGAGAACGCATCCCTGAGGAGCACCAGTGCTAATAATGAGGGTCCCGGATGTGAGTTTCCCCAGTCTAACTAGCTGCTGCCTATCTGTCAGAAAGATGGTGATCCATCGACAGATTGAGGTGGGCACAGAGAGCTGGTGGTATTGAAGGCCACAAATAAGAACCATTTACATTTATGCATTTGGCAGACGCTTTTATCCAAAGTGACATAAAGGGCCCTTATTACATGGACAATCCCCCCCCCGGAGCAACCTGGAGTTAAGTGCCTTGCTCAAGGACACAATGGTGGTGGCTGTGGGGATCGAACCAGCAACCTTCTGATAAACAGTTTACCAGTTATGTGGTTTAGACAACTACACCACCACCAATCCTTGCATAAGTCCCAGGTCTGTCAAAGTATTGCAGGATATAATGCAGTCCCATATTGACAGCATCATCCACAGACCGGTTTGCTCAGTAAGCAAACTAAAGGGGGGCCAGCTGGGGTCCAGTGATGTCCTTCAGGTAGGCCAAAACCAGTCTGCCAAACGACTTCATGACCACAGACATGAGGGGTTTTTGGGGACTGGAATAGTGGTGGAGTCTTTGAAGCAGCAGGGAACTTCACACTGTTCCAGTGATCCATTGAAGATCAGTGTGAAGATGGGGGCCAGTTGGTCAGCGCAGTCTGGTAAAACACCATCTGGGCCTGAAGCTTTCATAGACTTTTGTTTCTGAAAGATCTGGCCCACATCCTCCTCACAGATCATAAGTGCAGATTGAGTAGCAGGAAGGGGGGAGGGGGGTTCCAGGAGGTGTTGGTGTGCGTGTGAAGTGAAGATCAGAGCGGGGGAGGGGTGTAAGACTGGGCTTTTCAAACATGCAGTAAAACCCATTCAGTTCGTCAGCCATTAGTAGAGTGAGGGGGAGGTTTCTTGTACTTGGTGATGCTTTTCAGGCCTTTCCACACAGATGCAGGGTCGTTGGCTGAAAATTGGTGTTTCATATTAGCTTCTTTTAGCCACTCTAATTTCCTTAGTAAGTGTGTTCCAGGCCTGGTTGTCTGAATGTTCCTGTAAACCGTGGTTTATCATTATTGAATGATACAAATGTCCTAGTAGGGATGCACATGTCCTCACAGAAACTGATATATGATGTAACAGTATCTGTGGGCTTGTCCAGGTCAGTGGCTGCAGCCTCAAATACACTACAATCAGTGCAGTCAAAGGAGGCTTGTAGTTCCAGCTCTGCATCATTGGTTGCTCTTTACAGCCCTTAATACAGCTTTAGCTGATTTTAGTTTCTGCTTGTAGGTCGGGAGAAGTTGAACCAGATAGTGATATACATGAAAGAATGAGGGGAAGCTCATATTATAGGTCTACTAAATGCCACCATTCATCTTAAGTTGATACATTTTTTGCCTTCACTAGTTCATATTAAATGGTCGTACAATGTAACATGATTTTAATAATAATGATAGAATGATGCACAAAATATTGATTAAATTTTTTCAGATGAAGTACAGCATTTCCCAATTTATTTGTCAGGGTGTTTAAAATAAATAAACAAATAACTGTATACACTTAAAACTCACAAAGAGCTATTTCTGCCAAATGCATAAATTCAAAGCATGACAAGAAAAATAATATTCATTATACAGATGTAAATCACATTTGAAGCTTTTATTAATCTCAATGACTTTTCCAGGCCAAGAAACCACCATTTTAAAATTCCCTAATTTTTCCTGGAATGCCTTGACGATGCAATAAAATGTCAGACACATGCATTATACCAGCAAGCATTGCATATCCTCTAAGAGAGCATGCAATAAACCTCTTACAAGGGGCAAGTTGAAAGCTACAAAGAAAGGTTACTGTGACACTAAACAACATTGCAGATGCACAGCTGAGCAGCATGCAACAACAGCACAGTTTCATGCACAATGATTGCATGCATTAAAATGCAAAGTCAACTCACTTTTTGTATGGATCCGTCCAGGGCAGAGCCAGCCAGTCCCCGTGCATGTTATGGCAATACTCCACCTTGTCTTCTTCAGTGGATTTATCAGAGGATAAAAACACGATTTCAAACTGCGTGGGAAGATCAAAATCACACAGCAAAGGTGTGAAGTCTCGACATAATCAGGACGAAAAATACAGGCCAACTACTTTATTTCTGAGAGCTTCTACTGGATCGACCAGATCTCCCTCTTTGTTCACGAGAGTTCGTCTAGAAGACACTTCAACCATAGCTGTAGATCTGACAGGTGCGCGTCCAGCTCACCTGCGCTCTCAAAGTTCGCTCTGAGTTTCCTAAGGACCTGTTATAGTACAACTAGGGGTTTAAGAGGCTAAATACCTGTTGAAGCACCGCTTGTGTCTCACAAAGTCTTTAGTTCGTTTAACATATGAACAAGCACTTCTGCGCACTGATTATGTCGATCTCAGGCACTCTAGTAAGCAATTACACACGCTAATGTACAAATCGTTTCCTACTACAGTGAGGTTGTCTCATTAATATTAATGACGTAGCGAGACGTCCGCCCGCTGATTTGCTGATAGCGGCTGAAAGGCAGACGTTGGTATGCGGGGGCGAATCAGTTGGCTTGGCTTATGAATATTAATTCTAAATCTACCGTACACTACGGGAATGTCACCAAGCAACGCCAGCATGATACATTAATATTCATGAGCGAAAACGTCGTCATTGTGGGATTAATAAATTCGCTGCAGGAATAATTGAAGTGCAACGTCCAAGTGATTGACAGTAAACCAGTTGTACATAGCAATGGGAATACCATTTTTTTAATTCTTCAAATTTCTTTGAATCTCTAATTTACAATATTTTATGTACAATATATTTACGGAAAATGTTCATATAAATGATATGAGATAAATATCCAGATATTCACATATTAAGCAGACAGTCAGACACAAGTTCACATTAAGTTTTTTTTTAATCTTATAGGGATAGACTTACATAATAATTATAAAAATTACTTGGTGAATTAAGCAACAGGGTTTTAAAACGTGTTTATACTCAAATGAAAATAAAATGAATTATCTACATGTTAAAAAAAAAAAGGAAGAAAAATAACAGATTCGGTCCAATAGAAGCCATTTATCTATACGTGAAAGAACATGAAATTTGAACTATACATGTATCTGCAACAATCATCAAATTGCACGGCATTTTTGTCTATTCTTTTCTTTTACATTTTTTATATAAGTTATTAAAGCAACAGCATCTTAAAGGGACCATACGTTCATTCTCTCCCCATACATAAGTGTGCATTGAGGACAACATCCGTCATTTCATTCTATATCTACAAGGTTGAATTAGATATGTGATATTTCACACATGCACACATTAACCCACTCTAACATATAGATTTGTATTGTATTTTGTCCCAATCATGTAAGGCCTATTTCTTCGTTTAATATGGCACTCTTCATAGAAACAAAGCGATTTGTCTTGTAGCAGAACGGTTGTACTGTGTCCGAAAGGATATGATCCCTAAAATGCTGTTTAACACTGGCACCTTGACTTCCAATTGGCACGCCAACACAATCACCAGTGCATTTGACCTTTAAGAGCATAGCAGAAAATAAAATACTTAGTTTAAAGTTTGTTTGTTTCAGAAATGTATTCAAAACCAGAACAAAAACGTCACAAGTAGCAACACAAACGTAAGCTTTTCATTTAGGAAACAAATCGGCGAAATTAAAAAGACAGGTACACATGCGTCACACTAGCGTACGATAACAACTCTACTCGTATCATGCAAAAAGAACGGTCTAGTTTTCTTTTCCCCACGTTGACCTAACATCAAACACAGTACAATACTACAGTAGCTACATGTAAAAGGCCAATCCCTTGAATACGTCTTTTCTAAGGGTGACCATTTGCATATTGACACGTCCGATTTCAATTTCGAATAAGACACAATCCTACCAGAGGAGACTTGGTAAGTACACATAGCTGCAGTGACGGCGCACACCGTAGTTAGAGACCCGTACGTCTCTTAATAGCGACCCAGCTCTCGTTTTAAACGTAAAAGTGGAACAACAGTCCCAAGCTGCAGGTTTACATCTGCGTTAAGGTCACCACACTCAATGCTTTTTTTGGGAAGCTGAGCAGGTCATCTGTTTTAAGGTTTCATGGTCGAATACTTGGAGAATCACAAACATCTCCAAGATAAATCTGAAGAGTTCAGTGAATATTAAGCGCAAACAGAACGCGCATAATTGAGTAAATCTCTACGTCAAAATCAAAATACAAACATAAAATAGTTTGCTTGTGAACATGAGAAAATTAGGTCTATATTTAGTTGTTTTACTATTTTTAATTAAGCAAATTCACTTAATGTAGTGTGAAAATTAATGATAATCTCAATACTGTTGTGAAACAATATTTCACTTGTTAATAATATTTTATATATGATGGTATTCTTTGTTTTAATGCCTCTAATTTATGCTAATCTAACATAAAAAGTATTCTTACATTGTAAAAATGACAATTTGAAAATCTAAATGTTCGGAGGCATTAGGGACAGTTAATACTTTAGAAAATCGAGAATTATTTATTTATTTATTTTTGTATTACAATGGAATTTGGTGGGAAAATGCATCTAAGAGTCATACAAATAATGCCAAAAAGCAGAATTTTTAAAAAACGAATTAATGCAAAAATTAAGATGATTTTATATGACAATTAAGCACATTTCACCCACAATTCTCAGTAGCGTAATGTCATGTAAAATCATTTTCTCAATACTGTAGTTAAAAAAAAGCTATATTTAAATTGCAGTGTTTATATATCATGTGGATGTATTGCCTCTAATAGATGCTTTATGCTCTAATAATAATTTAAAATAGTTTTTGAATAATGATACTTTGAAAAACCATCCAATTAAATGTCCTGAAGCATTATGGGCCATTATTTATTCATTTTGTATTTTGAAAATGAGCAATGCATTATAATGTCATAAAAAAAAAAAAACCATAATGGTACTAAAAATAAGCTTCAGAAAATTAAACCATTTCTATTTTTAGGATCATTAAGATGTTTTTGCATTGTGACATTTTCATGACAATTAAGCACAAATTCTCAGTCGCCTAATGCAATGTGAAAGAATGATATTCTCAATATTGTACATAAGAAAAAAACATTTTAATTGAAAAAAGCATTTATAAATCATGTTAGTATTTAATGTGTTAAGTCAATTGCCTCATTTATGCTGATTAAATAATAATAATTATTATCTTAATGAATCACCATTAGGACAAATTACCTTGAAAATCTCTGGACACATTATGCACCGTACATTTTGTCATTTTGTTTTCATTTCAGAATTAAGAAATAAGTAGTAATTGCAAATTGGGGGAGAAATGCACTTAATAGTCATTCAAATACAAATGAACTTACTGGTCCTAAACATAGACCTCATTTTCTTAATGGAAAAAAATCATATATTGATTTCTTTTGATTTTAGAGCGGAATAGGAGATTTCTGAGCGAGAGTCACACTGCTGTTGTTGTGCATTAAATGCTAAACACAGCGGCTCTGTGTGACCTGTTCAGCTGAGGACAACAGAGAAGTGTTGCGTGTTGTATGCACAAAAAACAGGTTTTAAAACAGGAACACTGGAACCGACAGCAGAACACGCAGGAATAATGAAAAGCACATGTAGCTGCAAGGCTATCTTCAAACATAGTAACGTTCCTCAGAGGCCTTCCAGTCATTCTGTATGAGTCTATTGGGAACACACACACACACACACACACACACACACACACACACACACACACACACACACACACACACACACACACACACACACACACACACACACACACACACACACACACACACACACACACACACACTCACTCACTCACACACACACACACACTCACTAACTCATGCACGCACACACTCACTTACTCACACACACACACACGCACACACACTCACTTACTCACACGCATGCACGCACACTTACACACACACACACACACACTCACTAACTAACTCTCACACGCAGGCACACACTCACACTCACGCACGCACGCACACACACTTACTCACACACACTCACACTCACTCACACACACGCACGCACGCACACACTCACTCACTCACTCACACGCACGCACACACACTCACTCACTCACACGCATGCTAGCACACACACACTCACTCACTACACGCACGCACGCACACACTCACACTAACTCACGCACACACACACTTACTCACGCACGCACACACACACACACACACTCACTAACTCACGCTCACACACACACACGTACACACACTCACTTGTGCGCACACACACACGAGCGCACTCAATCACTCGTGCGCGTGCACTCACTCGCTCTCTCTCTCTCTCTCGCGCACGCACTCTCTCACACAGGAACCCAATGAAAGTTAATACTGAGGCACAAATGTTTTAGGCTCTCAGAGAGTCATAATCGAGAATACGAGACAAAAGAAATCTCCCAAAGGCTGATAAAAAAATCAATAATTATAATCTAACAGTCACTTAAGACGAAAATGGGGTGCACAGTTCGCAAAGAAATTCCTGAACACTTTTTCTGTTATTGCATCAACATTTTCCAACCTGTTCGAGATCAAACACTTTGTGCGACTGGCTTCTGTAACATCTCGAAATACTTTGGGAAATTTGCAAATGCAAAATGTCCTCACTATGCCATCTGATACATAGAGAGAGGGTACGCTTTTCGACATTTAATGAAACCCATAAAACAAATGTAAACTAAATAAAGCTAAAAAAAACATGAATATTAACGTTCCGTTACAATATACAGACATGACATTGCGTTGAAAAAAAGGGGGAGTTAAACAAGCGCTCAAATCTAAAATTTAGTGCTTATGATAATAAAAGCTGCATTAGCGTTTACTTGGTGGTGATATATATGTATAAAAAAATAGGGTGTAAAATAAAAAAATAAAAATTATACAAGACGCTGGGAATTCACTCCACAAATGCCTACATTGATGGTGGCGCCCGTGTGCGTAAATCTTTCTGGCGAGTTCAGGAAGACGGAGGGTAAACAAGGAATATCTGGCAACCGCAGTAAGTGCAACGGCATCAGCGCTGATGTCACTCTCTACCGCTATCTTCCCGCCCTCCGTCTCCTGGCGGTTTCGCACACATTACTGTAGCGTTTAAGACACCCCGAGCGGTCACGTTTTCTGCGAACCCCTTAAAATACTGCAGGATAAATGCTGCAATCCTTTTACTTTTTTCCTCCCAACACATCCAAAAACAATGATGAAGAAATAGGATTTTCAACTTGGGGCGATTCTCATTGCTGGACACCGTTAGCTTGTATTTCATAGCGTACAGAGAGACTTTTGGGTAACACATAACGCCGTAAGCCAAGTTAGAAATGAAACAGTCCAACAGATCTTCATATTCACGTCAGGAATCATCGATGCAACCCAGATGTTCCCGGGAATGTTGTTACTCTAATGGTCAACGGTCAGCCGATGAAAATGATGGTGTATCGTCATAATAATCACTGGCAACAACAGAAATGGGAAATGCTTGAGAAAACGTAGAAATTTAAAGCTACGTTTATGTTGGGCGATGTGATGTCCAGTTATCCGTTTATCCTACAACGATAAGAGACACTTGACGAGTGGTAATGCGAGATCCCACCGAAATATCCACCGTACCATTTCCAAAAATGTTACGAGAAATGTTCAGAGAAAACGTTTGGCAAAAAGTTTGTGGGTCACATGGTGCGTGAAATTCCTCCCCCTCTCCTCGACCCACGAGTGCGTCGCTGCCTACGATGTTTTCACCAGGTCATAGACGTAAATGTGAAAGTCGTCATCAAACTTGATGAAGTAGACGGAAGGCTTGGCCTCCACCTGATGGATAACCATACCAGTTCGTTTAGAGCCGTCCTCTTTGGCATACTCCACCTGCTTCCCGACGAGGCTGTCCACTACCTCTCCGGGCTCCCGCTCCGCTGGGGGCGAGTCGTCTGAAACACGCGGAAATGACAAATGTATCATTTTAAGAAAGGAATCATCATTTTAAAACAATTAAATCAATATAAGATCATTAATGAGCTATGCAAGAATTCAATCAACAAAATGAATTAATAGATAAGATCATTTAAAAAAATTATTAAAATTAATATAATTAATAAACATAACTAATAAAATACATTTTTACATTTTAAAACTTCAGATTAGTAATAAATTATAGTAGAATTAATACATTAATATAATAAGATAATTTAAGGTTATTAATAAACATAATAAAATTAAATTTCGATAAGTAGCAAAGTATCCAAATTAATTAATATGTAGTAATAAACTAAATTAAATGTATAAGTTCAGATAATAAATAACATTAAAACATTAAACAAACATAAAACAACATGAGAATTAATACAAAACATTTAATAAAATTAAATAAGATAATTTAAGTGTAAAAAACAATAAATTATTTAAGATAATTAATAAATTATTTAAGAAATAATAGATTAATAAAATTAATTATCTTAAAGTTATAGATAATTAATAAATTATAAAATAAATAATGTTAATTTCAGACAATAAAAAATATATATATATATATATATATATATATACACACAATTAACTAATAAGATAATTTAAGAATGAATAAAAAACACATTTAATCAACTTAAAATTATAAAAAAATTAATAAACAATGAATAACTTAAGATAATAAATTATATAAGAAATAAATTAATTAAGAATTTAATTAATAGAAAACAAACTTGACTGAATAAAAGAACTAATAAAAAACAGTTTATAAAGTTAATAACTTCAGATAATTAATAAGTTATAAAATAATTAATATGATAATTTGAGATATTTAAATATATATAAATACAATTAGCTAATAAGATCATTTAAGAATGAATAAAAAACACATTTAATAACATTAAATAAAATCATTTTAGAATATTAAACAATTAATAACTTCAGATAAAAAATTATATAAGAATTAAATTCATAACAAATTTAATTAATAAAACAAATATCATAAACTTTAAAAAAAGAGAATGAATAAAACCAGTTAATAAAATTAATAGCTACAAATAATTATTAATTTATATAAAAATGAATATGATAATTTCAGATAATTAAAAAAATATATAAAAATAAAGTGTGTTAATAAGATAATTTAAGAATTAATAAAATAATATATTTAATAAAATCAATAACTTCAGATAATAAATTATATAACTAATACAAATAAAATAACTAATCAAATTAATTCATATATAAGATAAGATAAAGCTTTTTGTCCCCCGGGTTTCCCTTTATCCATTTTAAAAGTCCTAAAAAGACCCAAACTTTCAAAAAAGCATTTGAAAACCAGAAAAAGACAAAAAGGTACAAGAGCTCATCTCATCAAATCATTACTTCATACATCAATTTAGATCAAAACAAACACTAAAGAAACGTACTTGAGTCTGGCATGATCCTCAGATCTCCGTCTTTGTAGTCATCGAGCAGCTGGTACATGTATAGCACCGGGTCTTTCTCGTATGTGATGTAAAACCATGTGTTCATGATGGGCGCTCGGGCCAGCACCATTCCCCTCCACTCGTTCTTAGTACCGTCCTCCGTCTCGAACATGTGCTCCACGGCTTTGCCGATCATGGTGTCGGCCAGGTGGGCGTCGCTGATGCGTGTTGACGCTGCGAGAGGCATGAGAAAGCAGGACACACTATGAGTGGCATCATTTACTGCAGTAAATCTGGGACCGCTGGAGTGTGGTGTCTGGTATTATGCCTAATGAGACGAAGTTTCTTTCATTTTTATTTTCACCCCAAATTGGGACACCCAATTCCCAATGCGCTCCAAGTCCTCATGGTGGCGTAGTGACTCCCCTCAATACGGGTGGCGGAGGTCGAAACTCAGTTGCCTCCGCGTCTGAGACCATCAAACTGCGCATCTTATTACGTGGCTTGTTGAGCGTGTTACCGTGGAGACGTAGCGCGCATGGAGGCTTCACGCTATTCTCCTCGGCATCCACACACAACTCACCACACGCCCCACCGAGAGCGAGAACCACATTATAGCGACCACGAGGAGGTTACCCCATGTGACTCTACCCACCCTAGCAACCGGGCCAATTTGGTTGCTAAGGAGACCTGACTGGAGTCACTCAGCTATTTTAAGTATTTTAATTCAGTGCAATGTTTAGATAATATTTATACATTTTTGGGTTGAATTTTCCATCAAAACCAGAGACAAAAAGTAATTACGTGTCAGTCTCATGGCCTAGTGGTAAGTGTATGTGCTCCAGATACATTCAGCCTTGGTGCTTATGTTGGGAAACATCGGTTTGATATCAGCCCACATTGGGGTCCCCTCACTTTCCCCAAATATTTTCCTCTCTACTATGAAGAAAAGTGGCCAAAAGGTAAAAAAAAAAAAAAAACGAACAAATGTAAATAAGTCATTAGATGTTTTGGACATACCTAGTCTGTCAGGCAGGACTTCCAATCCTTGCACTCTCTCGTCTTTGTGCAGCTCCAGGCCGTAGACGCAGTCAAAACCGTCATATTTAATCAGGTAGAGCGATGGGTTGACGGGCACCTGGTCTAAAACGGTTCCTTTCCACTGTGACGCCGCTCCGCTGCCCTCTTTCCAGATGTGCTGGATACGACAGCCCACGATATTCCGTCTGGGCTGAGTAACGGCTTTAGTGGGCCCTACGCTGCTTTTGTGTTTCCTGTGTGAAGAGGTCAGACATTTCAGACATTAGCGATTAAGTGATGTCAATCTACTGTAACTGTGAGAGTGAATGTGCAATACATTTTTAGATTGTTATCTTTATGATATTATGAGTGTGCTATACTTCATTAAAACATCATAAATCCATGTTCACATTTGCAGGGCTTAAAACAAACCAACAAAAACTTACTTGTGAGAATTCTTTTTTTTCATCATATTTGCAGAGACACCAGGATGCCCTTCAACAACAGAAAAGACATATATTGTCAATTTAAAACGAACACTATAGAAGTCATAATCACATATTACATGGCTCGATTCTGATTGGTTAATGGCGCCATCTAGTGGTCTGATATTTCTGAGTAACAACCGCACATCCGGGTATTTGCGAGTCATCTTTCCTGCTTCTCGGATCACTGTACGATCTCTACGTAAATTTATAAAATAATTTCAACTCAAATCAATGTTTCATGTGCATTTATTTATATATTTGGCAAGTAGTTTTGCAATAAACTGTTTAATGAATCAGACTTACATTTTCTCAAAATAAACACCAACAGAACTCCGATGCAACTGGAGGTAGATTTCAGGACGCATCAATGTACACATGCATCTAGCGGAGGCTTTGAGCACCTCTGTTTGCGTTGCGTCATCTGCCAACATACCAATCTTAGGTCACTGTGTCAAATTAAACCTAACCTGTGTTGGGGCTTCGTTCAGGGGTGGGTTTGGTTATTAGCAATTACTATGATGATATATCCTTGGTGGTGGTGGGTGAAGAAGGTCCCCCTTCCTGCCCTGTAAGAGGTGTCTGGCAGTTGTCTTAGCATATTATCTGATGTTGCTGAACATTTGTTTATGTGCATTCACCAAGGATCCAATCACAGTGTGGCACATCTTCTTCCACACCGGCAGTTAGTGAGGTGCCCTGCTATAACTGGTCCCTGGAATGCCATCTTAGCTGATGTTTACCACACCGGCTAGTCAATTATGAAAATTGGTAGGTTTACACATCTCTAATTGAGAGGCGAGTAAAACAACATTTCTGTGGTAATCGACAGATGCCGTCAACTTTTATTGAACCCAGAATTACCTTTTTAGAGTAAAGTAGAAAAATAAGCAATGAAAACAGACATACCTGCATCAGCTCTGGATCTCTGGGCCGCGTTCTTCCCAAATGGGGTCTTCATTCATCTGTGATTGGGGGGGGCAGCCTGGCTGCCACACTAGGGTGAAAAAATATATTTGACTCTTTATGAATGAAAGAGTGTAAGGGGGGAAGGGGGATTGAAACCTAAAGGGGCCAATCCAAAAAAACTAAAAATGCTGGCATGTAATATCGTCCCTCTGATGCCCGTCGCTGTGGAATGTTTGGTGCTCAATACTGAGTGGGCACGACGGGTTGCGCCAGCCCACTCAGGGCTCTGGCAGCTGCGTTATGATCCAGACTTCTTTTGGAAGGGCTTCAGCAACCTACAAAACAAAGTACAAAAGCTTAAACGTTTGTGAATTGCTGTGGGAATGTAAATATATTCTGGTCATCTTTTAATTAGCCTTTTGACAAGTCTTTTCTCCACTGATTTCTTGTGTAGTGAAGTAGAGCACACGTTGAGCAGCCTACATGAGATATATTTCCAGAATATATTGCAGATTAACAGTCTAGTAATGACTAGCCTTGAACATTTCTTTTCAAATTGTAATAGTAATTTTTCACATTATTAATGTCCTGACTATACAGTGTGATCAGTCGAATGCCACTTTGGTGAATAAAAGTACCAATTTCTTTCCATAAGAGCAAAATATGTACATTATTCCAAACTTTTGGCTGCCACTGTGTATGTGTGTGTATATATATACACTCACCTAAAGGATTATTAGGAACACCTGTTCAATTTCTCATTAATGCAATTATCTAATCAACCAATCACATGGCAGTTGCTTCAATGCATTTAGGGGTGTGGTCCTGGTCAAGACAATCTCCTGAACTCCAAACTGAATGTCAGAATGGGAAAGAAAGGTGATTTAAGCAATTTTGAGCGTGGCATGGTTGTTGGTGCCAGACGGGCCGGTCTGAGTATTTCACAATCTGCTCAGTTACTGGGATTTTCACGCACAACCATTTCTAGGGTTTACAAAGAATGGTGTGAAAAGGAAAAACATCCAGTATGCGGCAGTCCTGTGGGCTGAAAATGCCTTGTTGATGCTAGAGGTCAGAGGAGAATGGGCCGACTGATTCAAGCTGACAGAAGAGCAACTTTGCCTGAAATAACCACTCGTTACAACCGAGGTATGCAGCAAAGCATTTGTGAAGCCACAACACGCACAACCTTGAGGCGGATGGGCTACAACAGCAGAAGACCCCACCGGGTACCACTCATCTCCACTACAAATAGGAAAAAGAGGCTACAATTTGCAAGAGCTCACCAAAATTGGACAGTTGAAGACTGGAAAAATGTTGCCTGGTCTGATGAGTCTCGATTTCTGTTGAGACATTCAGATGGCAGAGTCAGAATTTGGCGTAAACAGAATGAGAACATGGATCCATCATGCCTTGTTACCACTGTGCAGGCTGGTGGTGGTGGTGTAATGGTGTGGGGATGTTTTCTTGGCACACTTTAGGCCCCTTAGTGCCAATTGGGCATCGTTTAAATGCCACGGCCTACCTGAGCATTGTTTCTGACCATGTCCATCCCTTTATGGCCACCATGTACCCATCCTCTGATGGCTACTTCCAGCAGGATACTGCACCATGTCACAAAGCTCGAATCATTTCAAATTGGTTTCTTGAACATGACAGTGAGTTCACTGTACTAAAATGGCCCCCACAGTCACCAGATCTCAACCCAATAGAGCATCTTTGGGATGTGGTGGAACGGGAGCTTCGTGCCCTGGATGTGCATCCCACAAATCTCCATCAACTGCAAGATGCTATCCTATCAATATGGGCCAACATTTCTAAAGAATGCTTTCAGCACCTTGTTGAATCAATGCCACGTAGAATTAAGGCAGTTCTGAAGGCGAAAGGGGGTCAAACACAGTATGTGTTCCTAATAATCCTTTAGGTGAGTGTGTATATATATATATATATATATATACACACACATACATACACACACACACACACACACAATTTAAAAAAAAACTGACGAAGGTCTCAAGACCAAAACGTTGTATTAATTAAATTGTTAATTTGCAAGCAGCAATTTGCAGGATTTTGTTTATTGTTTATTTACTATGGTAAAAAATGTAGGATTACAATTAAACAAATAAGGGCAGAAAGTGTGTTTCATTGTCTTAAAAGATAATGTTACAATGCAAAAAATGTAACAGTCAAAATACTAAATATAGCCTCGACATGTTCCTGAAAGGGTTTAGTGACATTCATCCATTTGACTCGGCACAACATCGATCATGTTGCATTAAAGACCTGCACATGGATGATGGAACAATGTGTATGCGTTATCCATGCATAAGAAGCAAAAGTGCGGAGCTGGGTCAAATGTTGACTAGTGGCTTTAATGACGACAATGCTGCAATTAAAGAGTGAATTTACAGTTCAATGATGGACAAAGTTATTGAACTGCATTTCATAATGTAGCCTGAACAAAAATAAATCAAGAAAATGATGCAAAAGGAATAGCATAGTTTTGGAATTAAATGGCTACATCCAATATATTATAACTGCAGCTATATTTTGAAATCTTACAATGGCCAAGACCAACATGTGGGCTAGAGGTAGGCCGATGTATCAGCTTTACCGATTAAATGGTGCCGATAGTTGCTGTGGAGAAATGGGCAGAAGAGAGAGAATGTTAAGGATTGACACCTGTGGAAAATGATCTCTGACAGCTGTGTTAACAGTGAAAGCTGGAGGGAGATAAAAGGGGAGCGGAGCCACAGTGAAGGGAGAAGAGAGACCTAAAGCTGAAAACACTGTGGCGGCATGTTTACATTAATGGATATTTTGGGGATTTAGTTTGAACAATAAAATTAATCTGGGATTTTATTCATTTAGCACTCTGTCTGTTCCCGTCATAGTAAGAAAACAATAAGACATTTTTGTTGACATTCTGTAAATCAGTTTTAAAAACTATCAAACGGTTAATCGGTTATCGGCATTTCCCCAACACCTCAGTTATCAGTTTTGGCAAAATCCACTATCGGTCAACCTCTAAGCGTGGGCCATTTACAAAAAGACAAAACAACTCTATTTTTGACATAATTTCATCGAAGATTGCAAAAAATCAAAAAAACTGACCATATGATCCAGTTTTTTTCATATTTGCAGTGAATGTTCCACAAAAATCGATATTTATCAGAAAAGCCAATTAATCACTAAAAATAAATATTTGGCCATTTTGAGGTTATCAGCCAATAACTATGCCTGATTGGCCAATTAACAGAATGCTGCCTTGTGAAATGAATAAATATTGTAAAATGAAAATCTAAAATTTTCCCAAATCAATGTACTATGTACTACTTTTTGTGCTTATGAAATTGCATTACATATCAGCCAACCTGCTCTTTAGATATCGGCATCAGAACGGAAACAAAGTCTTAATAAAATACATCCATTTGCCATCGTCAGTCCTTAAACAGAACACAAACAAAGATTTTTAGAAGAATATTTCAGCTCCATACAGCACACGTCAATGGTGACCTGAACTCTGAAGGTCCGAAAATTACATAAATGCAGTATAAAAGAAATCTATAAGACTCCAGTGGTTTAATCCATGATATAAAAGGTGTGGGTGAGAAACAGATTCATATTTAAGTCCTTTTTTACTATACATTCTCCTCCCTGCCCATTAGGTGTTGGAAAGAGCACGAAGAATGTGAATCGCCAGAAATAAAAATTATTCTAGTAAAAACAGGGACTTAAATACGTATCCGTTTCTCACCCACACTTATCATATGGCTTCTGAATTCATGGATTAAACCACTGGAGTCGTATGGATTACTTTATGATGCTTTATGTGCTTTTTGGACCTTCATAAATATGGACACCATTCGCTTGCATTGTGAGGACCAACAGAGCTGAGATATTCTTCTAAAAATCTTTATTCGTGTTCTGCTGAAGAAAGAAAGTCACACACATGATACAATGATACAAATTTTGGGTGAACTATCCCTTTAAACCAGCCACATCGCTTTTTCCCCTCCTCTGTACTCTCTCCTTTACAAGCCTAATTGATCAATTAATCCTCCAGAGGTGCCCTACAGAAGTCTAAAGCAGACTGTCATGAAATACAAATCAACCACTGCCCCCCTCTAAACAAACCCCCTTGAGAATCATACATTTTACCATTCCTTGTGGAAATTCTGCAGACTTTCTCAATGCAAACACGAGACTAAACCAGACTGAATCGTGAATTCAAGACCTTACATTTCAAATGGGCCAGAACCTTCAACAATGCAGTGAGATCAGTTGTCCAGATTGGGTTTCAGTACTGCCATTAACAGACAAAATGACAAGAAGCACTGCTACTTGCGAACCTAAGTAAACATTCTACACCATATATACACATATATCACATTCAATCTAAAACTACATGCCTGAAAGGTGCATAAAATAATAATTTATGAATGGAAAAATGCACAATAGAGCGTTACAGACAGGCTAATACCCATTTCATCGCACACACACACTTTACTAAGCAAGTAAACTACCAAAACAAGGCTGCAGTGGACCACAAATCTGTGTTGTGTGAAAAATAGTCGCAATATGTCATTACAAAATTCCAATCTGTCAAGCTAACTGACCCAACATCGCTAAAAATCCCATTTAAACATCAAACATTACCCACAAATGCATCCAAATACCTTACTCTATATGTTAAGACTCCACATACATCATACAACATGGATATAATGCGCAAAAAGAGCTTAAAATGTGTAATTTGTGTGAGTAAACGCAGTGCAATAGCTCATAGCTCGGCGGCTCCATCCGCCATTTTGGCTCAAGCGCTTATTTACAATCCCGCAGCAGAAACAAAGGAAGCACAAGAAACACATTTTCATCACGACAACAGAACCGTCTGGACCCGCCGTCCTTACAGCTCGCCCCCAAACCCCCTTTCATCCCTCCTCTGCAGATCTGAGCTCAAATCTGTTCGCATTTCGCTTTTCTATTCAAGTACAATGCATAAATGTGGCTTTTGTGGCACGGATGCTCGCTTACCCCGGTATTACTTTAGAAATTCACGCATATTACGGCATAACAAATGTTTCCACACCAGCTCCGCCTCACTTGTCTGTTCAATGAGCGGCGTTTGATGAGCGCAGGCGGCCCCGAATGCGGCCGAACCGTTGCCCTCCCCTCCCCCGTTGCCACATAGTGCTCCGCTGACAGACGAGGCTGGCGCTGTGAAACGGGCTTTCCTGCCACATAGTGCGCCACTGATCGTCTCCCATCGTTTTTCCTCGGCTACTTACGGCATGACCGGGCGAGCGGGTGTGCGCATGCGCAAGCACTGCGACAAGACTTTAGGAGACTTGTCTGTTCTCTCAAAAAAAAAAAAAATCCCCTGGCAATGGACAGTTAAGTCAATTTAATGAGCTAGGTAGTGCTCTGCTGATATACTTTATATGAAAATGTGTTTATAAATTCATTGACAATAAACAACAAGGTCAATATGACTGGTTATGTCTAACAAAGCATGTTAATTTAAAACTAAAATGTAAAAATGTCTTTTGAAGATAAAAAAAAAAGTTGTTTAGCCGGATAACAATTCACCATGCTTTTTCCTACAGTTAAAATACATTAAAACATATGATTCAACATGCACGGTTTGTGTGCTATTTAATGAGTATACACTTTATTTGTGTTATAAACATATTTATTACATATCCTACAACTCAAATATTGTTTTTTATGATTTACACATTTTAATTTCATGAAATTAAACTAAATAAAATAAAAACGAATTATTTAAAGTTTTATTAATTTAATTTTGTAAAAAAAAAAAAAAAAAATACACAAATCAATTGATGTTTTTGTTATGAAATCGAAATATGTCAATCTTAAAAATATGCCAAATAATTTTTTTATTTTGGCATTTCTATAATTATCTGTAAAACCAGGCAAAATTAACCAAATACCACATTTCTGGGAGGCACAAGTTGGAAAGTGTAAAATGCAAAGGATGAAGTCAGAAGCATACCTGACATCTGACCCAAGAGACTCAGTTTCAATCAAATAAACCACAAGACAAGCATCAGGTGGAAACTAAAGGTTTACTCTTCAAAGAAATCAACAGAGCCGGTTCTCTGGCATGTCTTCTTTTTAATCCTGTTATAAACTCTTTCTGCTCTTTGGTCATAACATTGTCTAATATGTTATGACATAAATTTACACACACACACACACACACACACACACACACACACACACACACACACACACACACACACACACACACACACACATGATCAGACACACAAAATCACAGTAAGGGAGTGGCATCAATAATCTCGCTGTTTCCCAAACAAATCTTGGCCTGTCTCCATCTGCGGTTGCCATGGAGACAGTGTCTTCACATGCCTTTGAACTGCTGCAGAATGGCCAAGAGCTGCTCACTGCGTTTTTGGATATTGCTGTGATGCTCCTCTTTCAATTTATCCTGCTCGGACAGCACCTCCTCCTGGAACATTTACGAAAGATTAATAAACAGCTGTCTCCTCATGCATGAAACGAGACATTTTCCAGAGTGTTCTGGAGTTATTTTATAAAGTCATGACTGCGGTCAAGTATTTTATTCTTAAATGTTGTGAATGGTCTGCTTTTCATTTATTTTACAATTTACATTTTTGCAGTTAAGTACAATATTTAATATATATATATATATATATATATATATATATATATATATATATATATATATATATATATATATATATATATATATATATATATATATAGTTTAAATACATATTGAGATCCCTTAGTTCGCATTTGAACCCTTAGTAACGCATATCTGTGTTGTTTTCTTCACTGTGTAAACTGTGTTGCTCACACAGCTGAAATTTCACTTACTGCCCTCTGGAGTAAACAGGTGGTACTACAAGCATGCGATTAAATGCGTTAATAATTTTAACGTGTTATTTTTTGTATAATTAATCGCACGTTATTAACGCGTTAACTCGACAGCCCTAATATATATATAAACATGCTTTTTTTAAGTGTTGAAAGTACTGTATGTTGTTTTGGGTGAATTTTGTGTGACATATTTTTTCCCATGTGACTGTCATGTGACTTAAGGAAGCTGCGATATTCAATATGCACGTTTTTGCTGATCTTGTGATACATTTCAAAGTGTCAGCTGTTGTTGTATGTCGTTTTTTAAACGGGTTTTCAATACAAATATGTATTTCTTTAACTGCTGTAAACAAACATTTCAACTCTGCTATACGCGCTCTCTGGGTTGAGACGGAAGGATCTGCTGATTCTAAAGAGCATTTGATTGGACAGATATTTGTATACACCCCTTAGTGCAAGATGATGTCATCAATATTTTTGGACCATTATTCCAGAAGAGAAAAGGGAAACATATTTGACAATCCCACATCAACACACGTGCACCCTCTGCTGGGAGGGATGCCAACTTACAGTGGTACCTTCCACTTCATCTTTACAGGTGATGTCAACGATAAAGAAAGAGGATTAGTGTTTGTTCATTTTAGCAGGAAAGGATTTATTGGGTTTTCCCCATTAAGTTTCAGGTTTCAAGTGTTTTATTTCATTACCAATGCTTAACTTGTGTATTTCACTGGATGATGATACAGCTCCATCTGAATTAGTCACTGTTCCCCCAATGAAGTCAATATCCTATGTGTGAAAAAGAATAGCTTGCATATGAGAAGAGTTTGCACATTGAACCAAAACCTAAAAATTCCAGTGAACTAAAACTCATTGTTTAACCTTTTACATTTACATTTATGCATTTGGCAGATGCTTTTATCCAAAGTGACTTACAGTGCACTTATTACAGGGACAATCCTCCCGGAGCAACCTGGAGTTAAGTGCCTTGCTCAAGGATACAATGGTGGTGACTGTGGGGATCAAACCAGCAACCTTCTGATTACCAGTTTACCAGTTATGTGCATTAGACCACTACGCCACCACCACTCCAGACAACCTTGTCATGATGTGGTGTAAATGTTTGAATAGCATCAACGATGGGAGACTCTCAGGGCTGGACTGGTAATCTGGCATACCGGGCATTTTCCCGGTGGGCCAACGCACTTTGGGGCCGACCAGGGGCGGACTGGCCATCGGGAGAACCGAGCGAGCCGGTGGAAATGTGTCGCCGCGTTATGCAGAACGGACCACAAAACAGCGCCGCAATATGCAGAAAAGGATAGCGAACACCCCCCCGCCCATTTTGGGCCAGTTGCTATGTAAAATGGTGAGACCATAAAGACCATTTGGCATATTTCACAGCTAACCCACCTGCCCGCTCGGTTCTCCCAATGGCCAGTCCCCCTGATTGGCCCCAAAGTGCGTCGGCCCACCGGGAAAATGCCCGGTATGCCAGATTACCAGTCCAGCCCTTGTGAGTCCCATCACCTGAGCATCCACCAAACAAGAATATCTGCTTAGCAACCACTGCAAACGAATGGTTACATCTATAAAACAAAAGACGAAGAGTTTCAGATGGCGAGAACACATACTAGAGTACCCAAGAAGAGCCTGAGCTTGACAATACAAATTCAGCTCACGGCAGTTTTGAACAGATGGTGCAAAATTACATTTACCTTTATTTAAAGTGATCTCCATCGCCTGTGCACCAAGTCACGCATCCACAAACACTCTGCTAAATTTGTACAAAAGAAACTCTTTTATATGTTTTTCTAACCTGATAAAGAGAGATCGCAAATACCAAAAATCATCTTATCCAAAGTTAAATAATTTTTTGTATGGGCCCTCCCTGCACTTTGAGAAGTACTGTCCTCTGCTCCTTTAGCTCGGTTTTAATTTCCATTAAAAGCTTTTGCACATTCTGTTTGAAAAGAAGTACACAAATGATTAAAATGTGATTTTCACAAATGATTAAACCTGTGCATTCACAACATTAACTCACCACAGACAGCAACTGTTTGTAAAATGAACCATCAGGTATTTCAGTATTTTGCATGTTATTATAATCCTTCCTGCTTTTTCATTGAAACTTGAACACATCTGTGGATCATTTTGCTTCATTTTAATATAAATGTTGTTATATTTTATTTGTTATCACTGTACAATATGATTGTATTAATTAACATTAGTAAATACATTCCTATATATTTACTGTGCATTTTCACATTGAGAATTAATGTATTCATGCAAAAGCTGAAAATGTTGCTTTCAGAGGCTTTATATGGAGTTAGGATGAAAATAAGGTGCATTTCAAACTGTTCTGAGACCAGTGCAGACAGACAGCACACTGGAGGTGAAGTCATCCACTAAATAGGGAGCAAGGGAGCATCTGGGAAACATCAAGCATCAAGGGAACATTGTATTTTCTGTTTATCTACAGTTGATGTTTCAGGCACCTGTTGCAGAAGAGAGTCACACCCTCTCTCAATGGCACACTTGGCTCATAGGAGGTTATAGTAGCTTGTAATGAGATGAAGTATCGCCCTCCAAAATAATCTATCAGTCTGAGCCTTGGTAACATCCTCTGAAAAAGGCAAGCATCGTCTGATAAGGTAATAAACTGTGACGTGCCTCTGTCATTTGCCCAGTGAGAAACTGGACAATCATCCTGAGTCCAGATCAGTAGAGACCATCATCTTCTATGGTCCACGTGCATAAGAGAATCATATGAGGCTGTTTCAGGAACAGCTACTTGCTGTTTCACACCGCAACCGCAGGGAGTCGCTGTTCTGCGCGCTGCATTCACGTATTCATCATCAACAACACATGCAGGAGATACATTGATACAAGTGTGGCACCCATTTATCGGCGTACTGTCTGTTTTTACTGGATTGAAAGAAGAGAAGAAAAATATTGAATTCTTATTTAGCAGCTTTCACGGCTGAACCCGGAGTTAAAGCTGGAAGGAGGCGGCGGATCGCAGATATGCACGCAGCAGGATGGATTTTATGTAACTCAAATGCAACGTGATGAGATAACGATGAAGATGATGATGATGGCCCAGGGCGAGAAAGATCCGAAACATACCAACCAAGTCGTACTGGTCAAGAGAATTATTATGAAGCATGACAACCCGGTAAGTCGTGATATGCATGCTGCTGTCATGTGTGTTATTAACGTGTTATTACATGTCAAGACTCATTCATTGGAGCGCGTCATGTCGACAGCACCTGTTTAACGCATTTAATTAAATACAATGTCTATTTAGACCATATTGTGGCCTATAGTGTCGATATATAATCATCAACACAATTTTCCAAACACGTATGCGTTTGAAACCACCTCGGCCACCTGGTAAATCACACTGTTTTGTTATTTTAACAGGGATTTTATCGTAGTTTCTTCATGTTATGTGTCGTTAAATGTCTGGTTTGGTCATTGTAACGTTTCTGGTTGCGTATTAACGCGTGTCATGTGTGACATTTGTCGTTTTGAACGGATAAATGGAAGCCGAAAGAGGCTATTTTAGCCAGCGTTATTACGTAACTCGACAACAGAACTGACGCACGCGTCCCTCTCACGAGCGCAGTCTGTTGTCATGGAGATCTCGGAATCTTCACTCATGTATTCATTACATCACTGGGGTGCTCAGTGTTACATTTGTAACCGTGCAAATGTTTTTATTTCTAAGTGTCACTGTAATATCAAACGCTTGTGTTCTAATCAGGGGCGGATCTAGAAATGTATCCATGGGGTGGCATAAAGACTATTAGGGGTGGCAACACCAAAGCAAGTGTCCATGCCTAGTTCTTATGGATTAAGATACCAATCTCTATTAAATCTTTATTAAAAACATGAAAAAATATTAAACATATTAAAAAACCATTGTAACCGCTGAAATAAGCCATATGAAAGCGAACATTAACCCAAAGTTAGGCCTACATTTTTTTTATTATTATTCAGTAGATGAACACATAGATGAGCACTTTAATTAAGAACATGACTGACTGGTCTGGAAGTGACTTTTTACCTCTAGTTTTTAGAGGTTCCGGGTTCTAATTCGCACTAGGGGTTGCATAGACTAGTTTACTACATCTAAGCTAGTCGATGCTTGTAGTCGACTAGTCGCTCTCCACAAGATTTATAAAAGGTGTCTGTAGGAAATACAGCAGATGTGATACTGTTGCACAGTTTTAATAAAATGGTGTTTACGATGAGATAACGTAATGGTTGATGTTTTTATTTCCATACGATACGTTCATATTCAAAAAAGCGCTTATTTTCCCCATAGTTGTGAAACTATTACGCACGTTTCCATGGCAACCTATAGGACCCTACACACAGGCTATCTGATGCCTGATGACATTTTTAGTATGTTGATTTTTTTGTAATATATATAATTTCCCCCAAATAAAACTTTTACATATAATAAACCAAAATTGCATCTGCATCTGTACATTAGAGATGTGGAACACTCAAGCCAGATCGCCTGTGAAAACACACACAGGTCAGATGAAAAAGAACTGGAGATGTTTCGACTGGATTATACACATACCTGGCGAAAGCAATTTCAAAAAGTGTTGAGGACACGTCTCATCTGTCTGCACCCATAATGGAAATCAGTGTATCTAATAATCATTCAGTGATGACTAAGAAACAACTGAGATATTAATATTTTACCTCTTTTTTTCCATGTATCTGTCCATGTTGTCATTGTTGTGGTGTGCGTGGGTCAACCCGTGCCATGAGTGCTCAAACACTGTACACTGTATGTCCGTGACTGGCCATTGATATGATCTATTATGCTATTGGGTGCTGATGTAATCTATCATGCGATTGGCCGCTGATGTAATCTATCATGCGATTGGCCGCTGATGTAATCTATCGTGCGATTGGCCGCTAATGGAATCTATCATGCGATTGGCCGCTGATGTAATCTATCATGCGTTTGGCCGCTGATGTAATCTATCGTGCGATTGGCCGCTGATGGAATCTATCCTGCGATTGGCCGCTGATGTAATCTATCATGCGATTGGCCGCTGATGGAATCTATCATGCGTTTGGCCGCTGATGTAATCTATCGTGCGATTGGCCGCTGATGGAATCTATCCTGCGATTGGCCGCTGATGTAATCTATCATGCGATTGGCCGCTGATGTAATCTATCATGCGATTGGCCGCTGATGGAATCTATCATGCGTTTGGCCGCTGATGTAATCTATCATGCGATTGGCCGCTGATGTAATCTATCATGCGTTTGGCCGCTGATGTAATCTATCGTGCGATTGGCCGCTGATGGAATCTATCCTGCGATTGGCCGCTGATGTAATCTATCATGCGATTGGCCGCTGATGGAATCTATCATGCGATTGGCCGCTGATGGAATCTATCATGCGTTTGGCCGCTGATGTAATCTATCGTGCGATTGGCCGCTGATGGAATCTATCATGCGATTGGCCGCTGATGGAAGCTATCCTGCGATTGGCCCCTGATGTAATCTATCGTGCGATTGGCCGCTGATGGAATCTATCATGCGATTGGCCGCTGATGGACGCTATCATGCGATTGGCCCCTGATGTAATCTATCATGTGATTGGCCGCTGATGTAATCTATCATGCGATTGGCCGCTGATGGAATCTATCATGCGATTGGCCGCTGATGGAAGCTATCCTGCGATTGGCCCCTGATGTAATCTATCGTGCGATTGGCCGCTGATGGAATCTATCATGCGATTGGCCACTGATGGAATCTATCATGCGATTGGCCGCTGATGGAATCTATCATGCGATTGGCCGCTGATGGAATCTATCATGCGATTGGCCGCTGATGGAAGCTATCCTGCGATTGGCCCCTGATGTAATCTATCGTGCGATTGGCCCCTGATGGAATCTATCGTGCGATTGGCCGCTGATGTAATCTATCATGCGATTGGCCTCTGATGTAATCTATCATGCGATTGGCCGCTGATGGAATCTATCATGCGATTGGCCGCTGATGTAATCTATCATGCGATTGGCCGCTGATGTAATCTATCATGCGATTGGCCTCTGATGTAATCTATCATGCGATTGGCCGCTGATGTAATCTATCATGCGATTGGCCGCTGATGGAATCTATCATGCGATTGGCCCCTTATGTAATCTATCATGCGATTGGCCGCTGATGGAATCTATCATGCGATTGGCCCCTGATGGAATCTATCATGCGATTGGCCCCTGATGGAATCTATCATGCGATTGGCCCCTGATGGAATCTATCATGCGATTGGCCGCTGATGGAATCTATCATGCGATTGGCCGCTGATGGAAGCTATCCTGCGATTGGCCTCTGATGTAATCTATCATGCGATTGGCCGCTGATGTAATCTATCATGCGATTGGCCGCTGATGGAATCTATCATGCGATTGGCCCCTGATGGAATCTGATGGAATCTATCATGCGACTTACAGTGCACTTATTACAGGGACAATCCCCCCGTAGCAACCTGGAGTTAAGTGCCTTGCTCAAGGACACAATGGTGGTGGCTGTGGGGATCAAACCAGCAACCTTCTGATTACAGTTATGTGGTTTAGCCCACTAAATCCAATTGGTTGATCTCTAATTAATAATGCTTTGTTCATATTGATGATGTTCCAGGTCCAGCAGGGTTTTGGGAAGCCCAGCGTGTATCACGCTGTTGTGGTCATCTTCCTGGAGTTCTTCGCTTGGGGTCTCCTCACAACGCCAATGCTTACTGTGAGTCCTGCGTAGGACGTATGTCAACTTCTTATGCATACTGTATGCTTATTTCACACTGATCATGTTAAATATTGTGCATTATTTCGACTCATTCCTCCTTTTCTAAAAAACGAAGAAGCAAAAATCGAGGTACAGTGAGGCACTTACAATGGAAGTCAATGGGACCAATTTTTGGAGGTTTAAAGTTTTAAAGCAGAAAAGTGATGCTTATAATTTTATAAAAGCACTTACATTAATTCCTCTGTTAAAATTGGTGTATTATTTTAACAGTAAAGTTGTTTAAATCATAATTTTACAGTCATTTTAGGGTTTGGTAACAAATGGGATGGGATAAAATATCGAATTTCATAATATATCGCGAATCAAAAAAATGACTAACCACATCGCGGCAAAACTCAATATTTCTAAATTTGAAATATTGTTTTCTATGCATGTGATCGTAAATAAAATGACCCGTCAAACAGCATAATCTCTTTATCGCTTCATTTTACCCCTAGTGCACTTTTGTTCTACACTGTTTACAGGGTTCACACAAGGTCCTTGAAGTGCCTGAATTTAGCTTTTAGAAATTGAAGTTCTGGAAAACCTGGAAAATATGCTTGAGATTAAAACGGACCATTTCTTCCATGTAATATGCCGCACTCCACTTTCATTGTATAATGTGAATATTAATATCCTCTTTGTTTGTAAAAAGAAATGTTATTTTTAATAACAAATAGCACAGATGCGCTTAAGAACCAAGACTTCTCTCTCTTTTAAGTGAATGAACAGAAACACCTGTGCGAGTCTGTGAGATGCACACTCTTAAAGTGACAGTACCATTATAGCGCTTGTTATATAAATTAATGTAAACTTAATGTTATGGACCTAAGGTCCTGGGTAGCTCAGCAGGTGAAGACGCTGACTATCACCCCTGGAGTCGCGAGTTCGAGTCCAGGGCGTGCTGAGTGTCTCCAGCCAGGTCTCCTTAGCAACCAAATTGGCCCGGTTGCTAGGGAGGGTAGAGTCACATGGGGTAACCTCGTCGTGGTCGCTATAATGTAGTTCTCGCTCTCGGTGGGGCGTGTGGTGAGTTGTGTGTTGATGCCGCGGAGAAGAGCGGGAAGCCTCAATACGCACTAGGTCTCCATGGTAACGCACTCAACACCATGTGATTAGATGCGCGGATTGACGGTCTCAGACACGGAGGCAACTGATATTCGTCCTCCAGTTAGTTAGTGATTTAATGACAGTAAAATCATATAAACACACATATTGTTTACGTCTTGTGTCTACACTTTTGAAACAGTGAGTATTTTAATGTTTACAGATTAAACCCCATTGACTTGCATTGTAAGAGTCTCACTGGAACACACATTTGTGCTTTTGTAAAGAAAATGAGGAACGAGTCAAAATAAATTTTTGTGGTTAGCAGCTCATAAACTCTTAATAATTGTTTGTGCATTTTTCCTTTTTATAGGTTTTACATGAAACATTCCCCAAACACACCTTCTTAATAAATGGCCTCATTCAGGGAGTGAAGGTAAGTGTTTATTAAATCTGTTTAATTGGCCGATATTTGGGCATTTTGAGATTATCGGCATTGACTAATATTAGAAAATCTAAACACATACACGTTTTCTGTTTACAAATGTTCGGAGTAAATTGTGATCTTATTTAAATGATGTATAATGCTCTATAAACACATCGGCTATTAATAAACCCTTAGCAGACTCATTGTCATGCTGATTTTGTCGACTGTTGTTTTTGTTCATCAGGGTCTGCTGTCATTCATGAGCGCTCCATTAATCGGCGCTCTGTCAGATGTTTGGGGCAGACGATCGTTCCTTTTGGTCACGGTGTTCTTCACATGTGCTCCTATTCCACTCATGAGACTCAGTCCGTGGTAAGTCGGTGCACGGCCTTGCCACACAAAATAAACAAATTTTCCCATGTCTCGTTTTAACGATTGAAGGCGTCTCACTCATATGTCTTGTCGTTTTTCAGGTGGTACTTCGCCATGATATCTGTGTCCGGCGCTTTTTCCGTCACCTTCTCGGTGATCTTTGCTTACATCGCAGACGTGACGGATGTACGTGAGAGGAGTACGGCGTATGGACTCGTAAGCAACTTTCTATTCCTATTGAAAGTTCCTATTGAGATATTTGCAGACTTTGGTATCTTGGAAAAATGTCCCAAAAGTCCTCGTGGTGGCGTAGTGACTCAATCCGGGTGGCGGAGGACGAATCTCAGTCGCCTCCACGTTTGAGACCGTCAACCCGTGCATCTTATCACGTGACATGTTGAGCGCGTACCGTGGAGACCTAGTGTGTGTGGAGGCTTCACGCTATTCTCCGCGGCATCAATGCACAACTCACCACGCGCCCCTCTGAGAGCAAGAACCACATTATAGTGACCACGAGGAGGTTACCCCATGTGACTCTACCCTCCCTAGCAACCGGGGCAATTTGGTTGCTAAGGAGACCTGGTTGGAGTCACTCAGCACGCCCTGGATTCAAACTCACGACTCAAGCGGTGATAGTCAGCGTCAATACTCGCTGAGCTACCCAGGCCGCCCCTCAAGAGTACTTTTAAATGTTCTGATTCGGTCTTCTTGACCCAGTTATATGCACTGCTAAGTGTTCAAAGTTATTAATATTTTGCCTGTGTCATCTGTTTTATTTCAGGTTTCTGCGACATTTGCGGCGAGCCTGGTGACGAGTCCTGCCATCGGCGCATACCTCTCGGCCAGTTACGGGGATAATCTGGTGGTGCTGTTGGCGACGCTCATCGCTCTGGCCGACATCTGCTTCATACTGCTGGCCGTCCCAGAGTCACTGCCGAATAAAATGAGACTCAACACATGGGGAGCGCCCATATCCTGGGAACAGGCCGATCCGTTTGCTGTAAGAACTTTCGATATTGGCCTAACAACCAGACCGATACAGATAATTAAATATAAAAGATAACCTCTAATATATTTTATTATAATTATTTGAATAATTAAAAAATGATTTAGGTTTATTTTTGGGGCCTTTCGAATTTAAAGGGACAGTACACCCAAAAATGAAAATTCTCTCAATATTTACTCACCCTCATGAGATACCAGATATGACTTTCTATCTTCTACTGAACTCAATTTAAGATTTTTAGAAGAATGTTTCAGCTCCAATGCAAGTGAATGGTGACCAGAAAGCTCCAAAAATCACATAAAGGCAGCATAAAAGTAATCCATACAACTCCAGTGGTTTAATCCATGTCTTCAGAAGTGATATGATAAGTATGGGTGAGAAACAGATACATATTTATGTCCTTTTTTACTATAAATTATCCTCCCTACCCAGCATATGCCCGAATAATGGAATTGCTAAAAACAAATGAAGAATGTAAAAGTGAAAGTGTAGATTTATAGTATTAAAAAGGACTTAAATATTGATCCGTTTCTCACCCACAGCTATCATATCTAAACCACATCTAAAGACACTGATTTATCCACTGGAGTCTTATGGTGCGTTCACATACAACGCGGAAATAAAATTCGCCTCGCATTGCTCGCGCGAGTTGGACCGCTGGATTAAATTTGTGTTTAAACTAGCATTCGCACGAGTAAGTGCGAACCCGCAAGTATTCCCCGCTCTCTTCCGGAAAAGGACAGGAGGAGGGGCTTCTACGACAACTTATCTTTCCGCCATCAACCATGACCGATATCACAACGATTGCTGATCTGTATCTGTTGTGGAAGTCCCAGATATGTTGACGTTGTGTCATACAATTCCGGGTGCCCACATACACCGCTACAAACAATTTATCATCCATTGCTACTACGTCAGTACGTCAGTGACATCCGGACGATCTCAATGCTGATAGGCTTTCGCGACAACGCATCATGCGGATATTTCGCTCGAGTTGAAAAATCGTGCTTACACGCGAATGAAGCGATTTCTCATTTTCGCTTCACCCCATTCGCTTCATTCGCCACCCGCCGCAAATTTGCATTGACTTTGGTTGTAATTACGCCGCGCGAAACGCTCGATTTGCGATGTATGTGAACGCACGGATTACTTTTATGCTGCCTTTATGTGCTTTACATACATTACAGTGAGACATAAGAACGATATAAAACAAGGTAAGCGTATAAATACACATGCAAATAATAGGACACGTAACAGAATAGATATTACAGAAGATATATATAGAGTATCTTCTGCATGGAAATTAGAGATAATGTACGTGCAATTGATGTTTTCTTATTTTGTATTTTTTTTTACAGTCTTTTTTTTACAGTCTCTGCTCTGATTGGTCCGTTCTAAAGCATTCACTCTAAACTCCTCCTTTCAGAGAGCATACTCTGCTCTGACTGGTCCGTTCTGAAGCATTCACTCTAAACTCCTCCTTTCAGAGAGCCTACTCTGCTCTGATTGGTCCGTTCTAAAGCATTCATTCTAAACTCCTCCTTTCAGAGAGCCTACTCTGCTCTGATTGGTCCGTTCTAAAGCATTCATTCTAAACTCCTCCTTTCAGAGAGCCTACTCTGCTCTGATTGGTCCGTTCTAAAGCATTCATTCTAAACTCCTCCTTTCAGAGAGCCTACTCTGCTCTGATTGGTCCGTTCTGAAGCATTCATTCTAAACTCCTCCTTTCAGAGAGCCTACTCTGCTCTGATTGGTCCGTTCTGAAGCATTCATTCTAAACTCCTCCTTTCAGAGAGCCTACTCTGCTCTGATTGGTCCGTTCTAAAGCATTCATTCTAAACTCCTCCTTTCAGAGAGCCTACTCTGCTCTGATTGGTCCGTTCTGAAGCATTCATTCTAAACTCCTCCTTTCAGAGAGCATACTCTACTCTAGAGATAACCTGCTAGAATGGTAGAACGCACCATTACGGATTACTTTTATTATGCTGCCTTAATTTGCTTTACACACATTACAGTGAGACATAAGAATGATATTAAACAAGGTAAGCGTATAAATACACATGCAAATAATAGGACACGTAACAGAATAGATATTACAGAAGATATATAGAGTATCTTCTGCATGGAAATTAGAGATAATGTACGTGCAATTGATGTTTTCTTATTTTGTATTTTTTTTTACAGTCTTTGCGTAAAGTCGGGCAGGACACAACAGTTCTTCTCATCTGTATAACGGTGTTTTTGTCGTATCTCCCCGAGGCAGGGCAGTACTCCAGCTTCTTCCTCTACTTGCGTCAGGTGCTTATTTATTGTTTTTTGCAATATAGTGTATACTGTAGATTCTGTATTTATGTGTTTGCCCTCGTGCCCTGCTGCCCCAGTTAAGCAGCATTCAATCTTTAATTACTGGTTTATCCTGCAGGGTAATTTATGCAATAACTGGGCTCAATATGTGCTACTGTTTAACAATCCTAAATGATTAATTACCTCACATGACCTCACATCTCAGGCTGGGATTATATTTGCTGCAGCACATTTCAAATTACATAAAAGACCTATTTTACATGCAACTTATGATGAGTAGGACTAAGTATGAGTATGAATAGCATGCTAGCATACTACTTGTTCTAATATTGCAGTATGCGTTATGTATCTTATATAATGCCTACTATAATGATACAGTAGGTAGTGTACAGTATATACTGCACAGCATGTAGTATGCTAGTAGTGCATTCTGAACACAACCAGTGTCTTGTCAAACGTATGCTGTTCTAGTTTGAGGTTGTTTTGAATTGTTAGTGGCATTCAGTCCGACTGTTTGCAGCGGTTAGTTAGCTCAGTGACGGCTCATTACTGGACAGAACCCAGTTCATTTGATTCAGACCCAGTGGTGCACACTGATAGCGATGCCTTCCCTCTCTCTGTCTCTCAGGTCGTTAACTTCTCACCCAAAACGATCGCCGTGTTCATCGGCGTGGTGGGAATCCTCTCCATCGTGGCGCAGGTATTTAATTGAGGCAATATTCTTCACTCTACTTTATTACTCGTGTCATTAAGTTGCAGAGGCGCCGTGTGAAATTGGCTCTCGCAGACGCTGTCTAATTGAATTGGATTCCTTTAAAAGTTCTCAGTTTAACGTAATGAAATAAAGGCAGCGCTGCAATGAGCGGAGAGTTGTTGACACTTGTTGCTTTGAAAGCTGCTTCATTTAAGTAGAAGTAGAAATGCACTTCATTTTTATTAGTGGCAACTTAAGCAGGTTTTCCCAGAGTTTTATGTCATTCAAATCAAACGTGACGATACATATAATCATCTGTCACTTTGACTTTGCCAGACGCTGTTTCTCACTTTATTAATGAGGACCATCGGGAACAAGAACACGGTTCTGTTGGGTTTGGGTTTCCAGATTCTGCAGCTGGCCTGGTATGGTTTAGGATCAGAGCCGTGGTGAGTATTTCCAAAAATCAGGCCCTTTACACCTTTTGGTCAAAATCAATGGATCTTAATTTTTCCGTAGTGGCACGCCAATAAACGAAGTATACTTTGGCTTGATATGGGCTGTGTGATAAATAAAACATTCGCAATATATGTGCTAGATGTTGACCGATATATCGGTTTAACCGATTAATCGTTGCCGATACTTGCTTTTTGGAAATATCGGTTATCGCCAAAAATATGCCGATAGTTGCCGATAGTTTTTATTTATTTAACTCCTCCGTGTTGCTCTGTGGCCAGCGCTGGAGGATGCTACAGTATCTCCACATGCGCTAGGTCTCCATGGTAACGCGCTCAACAAGTCACGCGATAAGATGCGCGGATTGACGGTCTCAGACAAAGAGGAAACTGAGATTCGTCCTCCGCCACCCGGATTGAGGCGAGTCACTACACCACCACGAGGACTTGGAGCGCATTGGGAATCGGGCGTTCCAAATTGGGGATAGAAGGGGAGAAATCACAGGGGTGTTTCCACCACCTTAGTTATCGGTATCGGCATCAGCAAAATTCAATATTGTTCGACCCCATGTTTCTGATACTTAAAATGCTAAATTCTCCTAAAAACACACTGTAAATATAAAGTGTAGACACAAATGGCGTATACCTGAGGACTTGACACTTTTCATGATTCGTTTATTGTGGCAATAAGGTCAACACGTGTCCAGAAACATTTGTCATTTTTCATGATGTCATGTTTGATGCAATTTAGGATGATGTGGGCGGCCGGCGCGGTGGCAGCTATGTCCAGCATAACATTCCCCGCAGTGAGCGCTTTAGTGTCACGCAGTGCAGATCCGGATAAACAAGGTAAATCTGCTCACTTTTTACAACACTATTATATTTTAAAAAGCACCTATTATGGTTCTCAAACAAGCCTAATTTTGTTTTAAAAGTCTCATATAATAGATTTACATGCATCCAAGGTCAAAAAACACTTCAATTTGCTCATAATTTAAATTGCAGCATTAACTTTTTTTCCCAGTGTCAGAAACGACTTGTTTAATGATCCGTTCTGAAGCATTCACTCTAAACTCCTCCTTTCCGAGAGCCTACTCTACTCTGACTGGTCCGTTCTGAAGCATTCACTCTAAACTCCTCCTTTCCGAGAGCCTACTCTGCTCTGACTGGTCCGTTCTGAAGCATTCACTCTAAACTCCTCCTTTCCGAGAGCCTACTCTGCTCTGACTGGTCCGTTCTGAAGCATTCACTCTAAACTCCTCCTTTCCGAGAGCCTACTCTGCTCTGACTGGTCCGTTCTCAGAAGCATTCCACGCTTAAACTCCTCCTTTCCGAGAGCCTACTCTGCTCTGATAGGTCCGTTCTGAAGCATTCACTCTAAACTCCTCCTTTCCGAGAGCCTACTCTGCTCTGATTGGTCCGTTCTGAAGCATTCACTCTAAACTCCTCCTTTCAGAGAGCCTACTCTGCTCTGACTGGTCCGTTCTGAAGCATTCACTCTAAACTCCTCCTTTCAGAGAGCCTACTCTGCTCTGATTGGTCCGTTCTGAAGCATTCACTCTAAACTCCTCCTTTCCGAGAGCCTACTCTGCTCTGATTGGTCCGTTCTGAAGCATTCATTCTAAACTCCTCCTTTCAGAGAGCCTACTCTGCTCTGATTGGTCCATTCTAAAGCATTCATTCTACACGTGGGGTTAATACAGGAAGTAAGTCTGGAATGACTAACGACTCATTTCAGGTGTTCAGAATTGGTTCTTTCATTTGGGTGTCAATAACTAAATACATTTATGAAACTTTGCAGACTTTTTTAACATTCACAAACAGCTCTATAACACACTACATGAAAGGTAATATTTGAAAAACCATAATAGGTGCTCTTTAGCTTTAAAGACAACATGAAATGCATTTGTTATGTTCTGACATAATGACATATTTAAGAGTGAAACGGAATATTTTGTAAAGTAGGACGGGACCTGATTTTACCTGATCTGGATTTGATTGGATGGGGCTTTGATATTACTGGTTTGATTTTGCTCCGCCCCTTTGGCCTTGATGACATCAGCAGAAAAGGAAAGCTATTTCCGAGGCGGAGACAGTTATTTCATTTGATTACAGATTACAAAGGCAAACATTTTCTTTGGAATAGCGTGCACTGATGCATTGTTCACAATGAAAACGTGTATTAAGAAAGTAAGTAGGGTCAGTTCAAATGTCATGTTGTCTTTTATAGTTTCAATCTGTGCTATTTAGAGTTTATATTGTGTATATAAGATGTCTGTGTTTGTTTATTTTCTCAGGACTGGTTCAGGGAATGATAACCGGAATTCGGGGTCTCTGCAACGGTTTGGGTCCCGCGCTGTACGGCTTCATTTTCTTCCTCTTTAACGTAGAGCTGAGCGGAATTACATCGATTGAGCCTGGCTATGCAATCCCCCTACAGACCCCCACAGAGGTAAGCGTTCATCTATACTGTCACTCTGGCTGTTTCATGGGAAGACTTTGTTATCATCTTGTGCGATATGTCCTTCCTCTGATCTGGCTTTCTCTGATTGTCTGTTTCTGGCGTAGAAGACAGCAATCCCTGGTCCGCCATTCCTCCTTGGCGCCTGCACGGTGGTGGTTGCGTTTGTAGTCGCTCTGTTCATCCCAGACGACCCAACACCGCCAGCGTCTTCCTGCCCGAGCCGTAAGACCAGCACGAGTCTGGCGGGAGCCCACACCAACACACTGCTGCCGGGGAGCGACGAAGACTTCGAACCTCTGTTGGAGGACAGCAATGTGTGACTGATTCCAGAAATGAAATGATGTTTGGAATAGAGAAACGAAAGCATCAAAACATCACAAACCCTCCCCCGTTCAGAGACTTACATTTTGGAGCGTGCAGTATTTATTTTGTCTGTTTTATTCTGATTTATCGGTTTTGAATGGGTATCGGTCACAAACCGATATCGGCTTTTATTGAGCATTGTACATCGTTTTACTTTAAATACACAACTGAATCAAAACTCTAAGGGCTTGATAATTGGGATCAGATATGCCGTTGTGGAAACAGAGGTGCGTTCTGATTGGTTCTCGAGGAACTTAAGTTTGATTGGTACTACTGGAGTTACAGTCCAGAGCTCTTCATGTATATAGATCTTCGGGCGAAGTGCAGTAAAGTGTGTCGTTGATGGAGCTCGTGGTGACTTGAAGCTTATCGTTGTAGTTGGCGAGATGCCGTGGTGTCCGTACACAAGCCTTAAAGTCACATATCCTGAGTGGAATGAAAAGGTCTGAATAGATTAGAAATGCATCCGATTGCAAGTGCATGATGAGTATTTGTGGTGATCTTAACCAAAGCGAAGATATTAGTGCACCAGAGGTTTGGCCTACAGTAGTTACTGATGCTAGCATAGTTATTTAGGCCAGTTGGTTGTATCATATGGACACAAGTTGCGTGAAATGTGTGTGTGAGTAGGTAAACATTCTATGCAGCAGTGTAGGGAAAAGTCAAAATCTTTTGTCTCAAGATTTAGTCAACTTGAAATCAAAACTGACCCCATTTACTAGAGATAGACCGATATATCGGTTTTACCCATAGACTGTAAAAAAAGATGGACGACGTCCCTTCGCTCTTTTCCATTGGTGAGAACTGAAGCCGCCAGTGTCCCGACATGGCGCTGACATCTTGGGACTTGAGTCTGCGCAGTTGCGATTTCGGGACCAAACCTGCGCAGTAGTGAGCAGGAAGTAAAGCCGCGAAATCAAGGCCCCGCCCTCACTCTCGCTGAATCAATCGCAAGCACACGCCCCTGCACTTTTGACTTATGACGGTGTGAAATAATTAATTATAGAAATTTAGATATTACATTTAAAGCTCCAATCTCCTCAGTCCTCCGAAGATCCTGAAAAAAAGTCAGTTGGTGCTTCAGTGACTACTTCGCTCAGAGAACCTGTCAATCACAGCTGTCAATCATGATGTCACAGCAGCGTTTTTATAGCATCAAATAACTAAAAACAAACTTATTTTGAAAACAAACACTTGAAATGACATCAACGTGATAGAAACGACAGTAAATGACAGAAACTATCTTTGGAAAAAAGATATGTGAAGTGTAATTGAATTGTTTAGTTGGTCTCACGTCCCGTTGAATAACATGGGGAGGCGGGGCTTATGACCTATACTAGGACCAGTCACCGGGGGGCGATCGAGACGTTTTGGCTTCACTTTTGAGGGCTTGTGCGACACACTTGGTTTTACCGATTAACCGGTGGCGATTTTTTTGCAGAGAGTGGCCAGTTGTTTTTGTTTTTTTTACATTTATTTATTTATTTTTTTATTCCTCTGTGTTTCTCTATGGCCAGTGCTGGAAGACACAACATATAAAACGGATTGGTGCTATAGTATAACAGCGGATACAAACAAACAAAATATGAACAATCACGGACCTCATGGGGATTTAAATTTAGCATCATTGATAATATTCATCCATATTTGTATCCTCACTTCAATGCATATTTTGTTATTCTGATTAAATCAGATAAATCAAGTATTTTAAATTGAAGTGAGGTCATGCAAAATAAATAAATAAATAAATACTATATGGAAACGTGCACATCAGCACATACCGTCAGCACATACCCAAGTTCTCCGACTTCATCTGGTGAATATAAAGGCAATAGAAAGCTCAATTTGGTAAATACTTAATATAGAGCATTGTAATGGGGGCAAGTCTCTGCCATTTCAAAATAAGAGTCCCCAATGTGTTATCATTATTAATCCCGCGTTATGCATCAAATCTTAATTTTTATTGGGAATTTGGTTGAACGACAAACTGCATTCAGGATTTTATTTATATTATATTTTAGACTTGGAGTCTTTGTGTGTTGGCCCCGGGGACAGATTACCGACCGGGCCAATGGGGCTAGTGCCCAGGGGCCCTTGACTACCAGGGGGCACTTGACTGCTTGATTTAGGAAGTTTAATGGGTTGCGAATGCCATTTCATGTTGACTTTACGCTTGTGCTCAGAGAATAATGGTGCATTACTCATGTTTAACTACATCTGGTCTTTTAAATGGTACAATATTACTGTGACAGGGCGGAGGGTGGGTCGTGATTGCAAACACCCGTCCCCTAATAAGCTAATCAAGCCTCAGAGAGGGATAAAGGCCGAATGGAGACGGCAGTGGGACAGAGAGAGAGAGATTTACGGGCAGCTGTCCGACACCGGTGTGTGTGTGTTTGTCTTTTTGTTCAACTTTCTTATTAAACTATTATTTATTCTGTCAAGCCGGTTCTCAGCTCCTCCTTTCCCTTTAATACCTTTACACTGGTTACGAAACCCGGGAAGGAGGAGGGATGCCGTAGTTGAGTTCTCGGCGCTACCATCCACCCCAAAGGAGCAGCCGCGGCCATCCACCGGGGAACGGAGGAGCCCGTCCGCCTGAGAGCGGACGAACGGCCGCCAACCGCGAAGGGAGAAGGGGCGTCTAGCCGACCACCTGGAGCAGTCAAGGCCGCTGCCAGGGGCGGGGGAGTCCCCTTCCATCCACCGTCCATTAGAGGGTGGAAGAGTGGCCGAGGACCAAGCTATGGCATATCCGAGAAATTAACCAAAAAGACAACCACACAAAGGTGTCGGACAGCTGTCAGTAAATCTCTCTCTATGTCGCACTGCCATCTCCAGTCGGCCTTTATCCCTCTCTGAGGCTTGATTAGCCTGATTAGGGGACGAGTGTGCGGAATCACGACCCGGCCCCGCCCTCCACCCTGCCACAAGAGCTTAAAATATTACATTAGAACTTGAAATTGTACCTTTTAGTTTCTCACTGAAGCTACACTTAAAACATTTATAATTAAAGGAAATTGTTTTTTAGTAGCCAACATCTACGTACCAGCTACCTCATTTTTGGAGGTTTTGACTTTGTGGAATGACGTGAGAATTTGACTTAAATGTATTTTTTATATATGTTTTTTTTTTTTTTTTTAAATGTATAACCACATTCCATTCATATAGATTTGTGCTTCTCATACAATAATCAGGGTTCCCACAGACATAAAAAACTTGGAAATATCAGGGAATATAAAAAAATGGTGGTTTCCAGGCCTGAAGATGTCATGGAAATGTATAAAGTGAACTCATGTTCTAGTTACACTCAGCTCTGCGATATTTAAGCGAGTAGAAATGACACTTTGGGGGTCCCTCCAGATACCACAAACAACTGGAAGTCATGAAACAAATCATGGATTTTCATTGGTTAAAAGTTGTGAGAACCTTAATGTTTGTAAGTTCCCAAATTCTGCTCTCCACACCCTTCCATCGTTTATTCGATGTGTTTTTCATTGTGGAAACTCCCAGGCATATTTATCATGCAGTAAAGCGAAGCGTGAAGTTCGCAACTGCGCATGTGCGAGTGTGTTAATAACAAGATGGTGGAAATTGACATTCCACGGTGGATTTGGCTTCGGTCCTGGACCGACACGTGCACTTTGGGTTTTGTATATACAGGAGAAAATGTGCAAAGCAGATGTGATGTGCAACAGCAGATTTAAAAATGTAATATAACGACTGTAAAGTATTGCATATGCATTGAATAGTATTTAAGACATTTGTACATGTTGCATATGTAATATATTTGGAACCGATTACGACACGTCACTCCAAATAATATGTCGACAAATGTCTCTTGCCGGTTCGTGTTCGGCGATGGAGACAGCAAAGCACGTATTCACGAGCTTAACTGAACACGTGGAGTATTTGTTTGTCCTTTAAACACAAAGACACAAGCTGCCCGAAGTGTACAAATGTTCATTTGTAGTATCTGATTATGACTGTAAATAACGAGTACGTGGTACAGCTGTAATAGCTGTTGAAAATGTACAGGAACCCTTATGTTCCTGGTGCAAATGTTGAATAAACAAGAGCCATAGTGTGACGTCATTGTCTTGTGTAATAATTCTTTGGCCACTAGAAGGCGCTAGTTGCGTGATGATGACTGCACATGTAAACAAAGCTAATACCAAGCTACTATGTTAGTAGCATGGTATTTTGGACTCTGTATCATATAATATGAGAGTATTATTTGAAAAAAAAAAAAAAAATCCTTCCATGTATTATGATAATACTATGGTATTTTTTGCAGTAACATGGAATAACATGTAAACACCAAATTAATTACATAGCCTAGTAATTTTTGTAAGGGCAGATTGTTTTTAAAGGAATATTCCGAGTTCAATATGAGTTAAGCTCAGTTGACAGCATTTGTGGCATAATGTTGATTACCACCTAAATTAATTTAGATTCATCCCTCCTTTTCTTTAAAAAAAGCAATAATCGAGGTACAGTGAGGCACTCACAATGGAAGTCAATGGGGCCAATTTTTGGAGGGTTTAAAGGGAGAAATTTGAAGCTTATAATTTTATAAAAGCACTTGCAGTAATTCTTTAATGCAAAAAGTTAAAATGCATGTATTATTTGAGCTGTAATGTTGTTTAAATCATAATTTTTTATAGCCATTTTATGGTTTGACATTACATCGTCATGGCAACGAAGTTGTAAAATTGTCTATAACTTCACACAGATGTGGTCAGTAAGTGATTTTATGACAGTAATATCATGTTAACACACACATTGTTTATGTCTTGTGTCTATACTTTTGAAACAGTGAGTAGTTTAATGTTTACAGCTTAAACCCCATTGACTTCCATTGCAAGTGCCTCACTGGAACACACATTTGTGCTTTTTTTAAATAAAAGGAGGAACGAGTCAAAATATATTTTTGTGGTAATCAACATTATGACACAAATGCTGTCGATTGAGCTTCAATTGTAGTGAACCCAGAATATTCTTTTAATACAACAGTGAAACAATATACAGGATTCCCATGGTCTGAGAAAACCTGCTAATAGCAGGGAATTTTAATATAGGGATTTCCAAGCCTGGAATGTCATGGAAAATGACTATAATAAATATACATGTTTGTAGTTATGCTTTGCTCTAAAATATTTAATTGGCTAGAAATTGGTCTTTGTAAATTCGATAGCTATGAAATGAATTAAAACTCCTGATCCATTAATCCAAACCAATGGAAAAACTATGGAAATGATTTGATCAATAAGCGTGGGAACCCGAACTGTACATCATTCTGTAATTTAGCACATTACATGTGCTGTCAGTAGACTCGAACAACAACATTTTTTTTCTGAATGGACCATTAACCATATCAAATGTACAGTATTTAAGCTACTTGGATACAAATGTGAATATTATTACTATTATTATTATGTAAAATTATTATATGAAACAATATACATACATCACTATGACCAAATTACATTATTTAATTATGAATGCTTCACCTTTAGATGGCAGTGTTGATGTTTCTCTGAGATGCTGTTCAGTTTTGAGACCTTTCTGGTGTAAATACTGCTGCCTTCCACAAGATGTTTAACGGTCCTTGAAACCAAGACTCTGCTTCATTGGGATATTTGCATTAAGGTAGATACATTTAGGTTTCATGACGATAACTGGCGGCCAAAAGATATGGAAAGAAATTGGTAATTGGTAAAAAAATTCAGAACTTCTTAAACTACTTCCATGTTCAGCAATGACAGCTTTGCAGATTCTTGTTATTCTAGCGGTCAGTTTGTCCAGATACTCATGTGACCTTTCACCCCACACTTCCTGTAGCACTCGACCTTTCACTCCACACTTCCTGTAGCACTCGACCTTTCACTCCACACTTCCTGTAGCACTTGACCTTTCACCCCACACTTCCTTTAGCACTCGACCTTTCACCCCACACTTCCTGTAGCACTTGACCTTTCACCCCACACTTCCTGTAGCACTTGCCCTTTCACCCCACACTTCCTGTAGCACTCGACCTTTCACCCCACACTTCCTGTAGCACTCGACCTTTCACCACACACTTCCTGTAGCACTTGACCTTTCACCCCACACTTCCTGTAGCACTTGACCTTTCACCCCACACTTCCTGTAGCACTTGACCTTTCACCCCACACTTCCTGTAGCACTTGCCATAGATGTGACCGTCTTGTCGGGCACTTCTCACACATCTTACAGTCTAACTGATCCCACAAAAGCTCAATGGGGTTTAGATCCGTAACACTCTTTTCCAATTATCTGTTTTCCAATGTCTGTTTCGTTGCCCACTCGAGCCTTTTCTTTTTCAAAAGTGTCTTTGCAATTCTTCCCATAAGAGTCTTCCCTTTACTGATTTACATTGTTACGACCCCTAGGGTTGTTTAAGGGTATGAGGGGGTCACATTTTAATTGTAAATGGATTTACAATTAAATTGTAAACATTGCTCACGACTGTGCAGCAATGCACAGCTCGAACCACATCATCAAGTTCGCCGATGACACGACCGTGGTGGGTCTCATCAGCAAGAACGACGAGTCAGCATACAGAGAGGAGGTGCAGCGGCTGACGAACTGGTGTAGAGCCAACAACCTGTCCCTGAATGTCGACAAAACAAAAGAGATGGTTGTTGACTTTAGGAGAGCACAAGGTGAACACACTCCGCTGAACATCGACGGCTCCTCTGTGGAGATCGTCAAGAGCACCAAATTCCTTGGTGTTCACCTGGCGGAGAACCTCACCTGGTCCCTCAACACCAGCTCTATCACCAAGAAAGCCCAGCAGTGTCTCTACTTTCTTCGAAGGCTGAGGAAAGCACATCTCCCAACCCCCATCCTCACTACATTCTATAGAGGGACTATTGAGAGCATCCTAAGCAGCTGCATCACTGCCTGGTTTGGGACTTGCACCGTTTCGGACCGCAAAGCCCTGCAGAGGATAGTGAGGACAGCTGAGAAGATCATTGGGGTCTCTCTTCCCTCCATCAAAGACATTTACAAAAAACACTGTATCTGCAAAGCAACCAGCATTGTGGACGACCCCACACACCCCTCACACAAACTCTTTACCCTCCTGCCGTCTGGCAAGAGGTACCGAAGCATTTGGGCCCTCACGGCCAGACTGTGTAACAGCTTCTTCCCCCAAGCCATCAGACTCCTCAATACTCAGAGACTGGTTTGACACACACACGTGTCCTGAGTTGCACTTTAATTACTGTCACTTTATAACTGTCTGCTACCTCAATAACGGCTATGTGCATAGAACACGATCTCATTGTATGTTATGTTTACATTTTTAGAAACTGTCATCTTTTTGCACTACTGAGTACTGGTCGGCGCTGCACTGTCTATTGTCCTGTTCATTGTCAGAAATTTGTTGTACTGTCTCGTACTTTGCACATGTTTGCACGTGCACTTTATATAGGTATATATAGGTAGTTTATATAGGTATTTTATTTTGTTGTGTTGTCTCATGTGGTCCTGTGTTGGTCCTTTGTTGTTTTTATGTAGCACCATGGTCCTGGAGGAACGTTGTCTCATTTTGCTGTGTACTGTACTAACTGTATATGGTTGAAACGACAATAAAAACCACTTGACTTGACTTGACTTGACTAAGGTGTGTGTTGGGTTGGCAAATGACAAAGCAACCAGGCAAGTAAACTGTATAAAAGGTAATTTATTCGGAGTTGTATCACCGTAACGAAAAGTCAAAGATAACTGAATAGGGTGTTTACAGGTTGTGCAAAGAACATACTAATAATGAAACCAGAGGGGAAAAAAGGACATGAGTTGAGCCAAAGTAAAGAAAGAATCAAAACAAAATAATTCTAACTTATTTTTATAGCCCTCTAAACTCAATAAAATGTTAGTTCAAACAAAACGCAAGAAAGAAAATAAAACAGGTCTTCAGCGTTGGAAACGCCAATGTCTAAACTATTCTGCCTGCTCTAAAAAAAAAAACACCAAAAGTACAGGGGTTGGCACTCACTCCTAACCTAAGGTGTCTAATACAAAATCACAGTCTACGTGGTGCAAGGTGTATGTCCTTGGTTAGATGTATACTCTGGTTAGATGAGCAGCGAGTTATATAAATAATACTAATGAAAAGTCACATAACCACGAATGGGTAACGAGTGACTTTGTCAGTATACATAAAGAATGTACAAGGTCACAAAGAACCAGGGACTATACACAAATTCAGAAGCTAACAAGTAAAGCTGTCATCAAATGAAAAAAAGCTCCAAACACATGGATTCAAACAGCTTTTAAAGGGAAGGAAGGGCCATCCATTGGTGGAGAGTGGAGATGATGTCATCAAGGTAATTAAGATTGGCAGCCCAGATAACCAATAACAGCAACCTAATCAGAGTGTGTAAAAAGAGAGGGAAACAGAGAGGAGAACACAAAACAAGCATGCATACACATACATGCATAGGGATGTAACATACATGAAACTGGTGTTGAGCGGGTAGAATTCAATGAAGCCGTCAGCGGAGGACATGTGAGGCGTCTATTTCTCAAACTAGAGACTCTGATGTACTTCTCCTCTTGTTTAGTTGCACATCTGGTCTTCCACATCTCTTTCTGTCCTTGTTAGAGACAGTTGTCCTTTGTCTTTGAAGACTGTAGTTACAAACACAAAGACAACGTTCAGCTTCATTTACATTTGATGCATTTGGCAGACGCTTTTATCCAAAGTGACTTACAGTGCACTTATTACAGGGACAATCCCCCTGGAGCAACCTGGAGTTAAGTGCCTTACTCAAGGGCTCAACAGTGGCATCTTGGTGGTGCTGGGGCTTGAACCCCTGACCTTCTGGTCAGTAACCCTGAGCCTCAACCACTGAGCCACCACTGGGCGCGTTACCATGGAGACGTAGCGTGTGTGGACACTTCACGCTATTCTCTGCAGCATCCAAGCACAACTCACCACGCGCCCCACCAAGAGCGAGACCCACATTATAGCGACCACGAGGAGGTTAACCCATGTAACTCTACCCTCCCTAGCAACCGGGCCAATTTGGTTGCTAAGGAGACCTGACTGGAGTCACTCAGCACGCCCTGGATTCAAACTCACGACTGCAGGTGTGATAGTCAGCGTCAATACTCGCTGATATACCCAGACCCCCAAGAAAATGTCTTTTCAATAATTCTATCCTTTTAGAAATATAATGATACTTTTTTACAGGCACACATTTGCACATACAAGCATCAAGCACCAGCAAACCCATATACCCGACTGTATTCTGGAAATTAGCCCATCCAAAATCAAAATCGCAAACCATATTTATAAGCACCTTTGAGGTTGTTTTATAAAAATAACAAATGGACATGTGTGAATAAACACTGGTTTTAACTTTGTAACCAACCCCAGCTAATCACCATATGCTGTTTTAATCACCAGCATCAGCAATTTGTGGCTGTAGTAAAGCTAAATGAAGAGAAATGGAGAACTGTTTTAAAATACATATTCCATCTGGGTCCTTAAAACTCCAATTTTAATGAGAAAAATAATTTTACAACTTTGCACAACTGTAAATGAACTGCTAGCGTGGCTTTACTTTTAGCGTCCTGCTAAGATGTGGATTCAGTGTTTTATGAGCTCAATGCTTGTTTCATAACCTTCATTAGTACTAACATTAGGAGCTAAATTAATTGCATTGGGTCAAACGAAGAGATCTGGGAGTTTCACCTCCATTCTAAGGGATTTACGGCAGATGAGCTCGACCGAAACCATTTCTCTAACGATTTTCTTTCTAGAAACTCTGTTTTTCTTACTCCAGCAAAGGTTTGAGACTCTCGGGCACTATTGAACAGTTTTAGCATTCTCTGGGTAATACAAATAACTTATAACTCACTTTGGTTGCGTCACGTCATAAACGCAGCGTTTTTAGGTCACTGTGTCAAGATAAATGTAGTTTGAAACGTCTCGAGATCCTTGCATTCAGAATTGCACTTTGCCAGCTGTATTTGAATGCAAGAGCGAGACTCATCGTGTGCTGTCAAGCCTGAGTGTGGTCAGCTGGAGTTTTGCTTACTGCCCCCTGCCGAAGGGGACACGATTAATTGCATAATCTGTTTACGCGTTATTTTTTCTACGATTAACCACACTTAACCATGAGTGCATACTCCAGGTAGGGGAGGAGGTATTGCCCCAAGTGAAGGAGTTCAAGTACCTCGGGGTCTTGTTCACGAGTGAGGGGACAATGGAGCGGCAGGTTGGCCGGAGAATCGGGGCAGCGGGGGCGGTATTGCACTCGCTCTCTCGCACCGCTGTCACGAAAAGAGAGCTGAGCCGGAAGACAAAGCTCTCGATCTACCAGTCAATTTTTGTTCCTACCCTCACCTATGGTCACGAAGGCTGGATCATGACCGAAAGGACTAGGTTGCGAGTACAAGTGGCCGAAATGGGCTTCCTCAGAAGGGTGGCGGGCTTCTCCCTTAGAGATAGGGTGAGGAGCTCAGTCATCCGTGAGGAGCTCGGAGTAGTTGCGTCGAAAGGAGTCAGTTGAGGTGGTTTGGGCATCTGGTAAGGATGCCCCCTGGCCGCCTCCCTAGGGAGGTGTTTTAGGCACGTCCAGCTGGGAGGAAGACCCAGGATTAGGTGGAGAGATTACATCTGCACACTGGCCTGGGAATGCCTCGGGGTCCCCCAGTCAGAGCTGGTTAATGTGGCTCGGGATAGGGAAGTTTGGGGCCCCCTGCTGGAGCAGCTGCCCCCGCGACTTGACTTCGGATAAGCGGTTGAAGATGGATGGATAACCACACTTAATGACCATGTTAAATCTACAGCCCTAGTTATAAGTTAAATAAAAATATACAGTATTTTCCATATCAACTTGCTGTGTAAATATAACTAATATGGTTACAATTCAGTCTGGTGCATGGCGCGAATAAAGCGAGTGCTTCACAATCTTATGATTTAGTTTATTGACTAACATGAGATATGATATTTATAGTCTGTTTTGGGGTTGCTGATGAAAGCATTTGCATGGGGATTTGGATGAAATGAACTAGCTGCGTCACGGTACCCGGCAGACGACATGGCAGGACCTCCAGATGTGTTAAGCTCACTGTGTTAATTACCTTCCCAGGTGATGAGAGACACTTCTGACTCTAATGAGGCTCCTGGCAACTTGTTGTACACAAAGTCCTGCAATGGCAAAATAAATAAATAAAAAGAGACAGAAATAGGAGAACCAATGACATCTTTGCAAACACTACTCGAGGATGTATTATATGGTAATGACTGCTGGGGTTAAAGGCGTGTTATTAAGAGATATTTTAACAACAATGAATGTTTAATGAATGACCCAAAACGAACATGTGAACTTTGCATTATTATTGATATTAATTAGTGGTGTTTGCTAAGGCAAGCATATCAGTTATTATTGCTCATACTTGGGATTGTGAATCCCATAGACTTACATTGAAGGAGGTTCTTGAGTCATATCAAGAGACCAGAATATCATAGAAACATGGGTGTGTTTTTTTTTAAATCTGGGCTAGTAATCAACCACCTAGCAACCACACAGAGGACCCTAGCAACCTAATAGTAATTCACAAAAAACACTCAGAAAACCTTAGCATCTCCATAGCAATGCATTGGCATCCATTTACAGCACCCTAGTATCATGGTGGAAAATTTTGCACGGGCAGGTACAAATCACATTTTGTTCAGAAAATGTTTAAATCTAGATTTAATATTGATTATTATTGTTGACTGTTATTATATTTGCATAAGACATTATTAAATAAACCACAAGAGCAGGTGAAAAAAAAACAGATGACAAATGTTTTATATTTCAATCATATGGTATTTTGTTGTTGCTGTTGTTTAATTTCGTCTCGAGTCTCATCTTCACCTTTCTACATCTGAAATAATAGATCCTGCCATGAAAAAAAATGTAAAGGGTTATCCTGACTTTATATTGTACATTTGTGAATTATAATTGTGAGATATTAAGTTACAATTACAATATATAAAATTGCAATTACAATATACTGTATAACTTGTAATTGCAAGAAAAAACTCACAATTGCAAGATATTAGCTAGAAGGAATTATGAGAAACAAAGTTGTGCTCGCAAGATATGAAGCTGCAATTACAATATATAAACTTGCAATTTGCTAGATATACATTTGCAATTACAATATACTGTATAACTTGTAATTGCAAGAAAAAAGTTGCAATTGTGAGATAAAATTCCAATAACAAAATATAAACTTACAATTCCAAAAAAAGAAAGTCACAACTGCGAGAAATAGACAAAAGTCTTAATTACAAGTAACATTGCAATTACAAGAAATAAAGTCGCAATTACAAGAATTAAAGTTGCAATTGCAAGAAATAAAGTCGCAATTACAAGACATAAACTTGTCACAATTGCGAGATATAATGCTGCAAGATATAAAGTTGAAAT